>NW_003307637.1:108354-145837 GCF_000143455.1 Volvox carteri f. nagariensis
CGAGGGCAGCGGCGGCGAGGGCAGCGGCGGCGAAGGCAGCGGCAGGTGCCCTCCGGGCGTGCTGCCATTCTCAGAATTCCTTCGCCAGGTGGGGTGATGGTGACGGTGTCGGGGAGGAGGAGGGGGGGAGGGGCAGGAGGAGGAGGAGGAGGAGGGGGAGGGGCAGGAGGAGGAGGAGGAGGAGGGGGAGGGGCAGGAGGAGGAGGGGGGTGTAGGGGCGGGGTGGACGCGGGGAGTGGAGCTGGGTATCGGAGGGCAGAGCCCGACGAGACAGTCGTGAAACCCCCCCCTGCAGGAAGCCCGCCACATCTTTGCCCTCAACATGTAGCTCTTCCATCTCCTTTTCAGGCAACGAGGAATACATCGAGGATATGGGCGGTGGGATGGGGTTCTCCTGGCCTGGCCTGGCCTTGCGTTGGGTTGCCTTCGTGGACTGGCGCGGACACGGCCCCATGCGCCCAGCTCCCCTCGATTTGGGCACGTGCCGGACTTTCCTCCGCTGCTGTCCCCGCGGCAGTCCCGACTATGCCTCTGCATCGTCTCCGTTACTGCGGCGCACTTTCTGTTCCTCGCAGAGCTCCATCTCTCTTTCCCGGGTCAACCCCTCCTACGACCAACACCACGACAGCGTTTTTTCTCTACCTTCGTTCCCTTCCCTCTATCCCTAATGTGAGTGTGCGAGTCCCTTCTGAATCCCCTGCGAATTCCTGTTGCTTCCTCTTTGATCGCTTTTCTTCTTCCTTGTCCCCCCCGCCCCGTGCGCTGTCCTCAGTCCGCCGAGGCGGCCGGAGGAGCCGCATTGGTGGGGCGCCGGGTAGGGGTCTCCGTGTTCATGTGTCCCAGCACGTGCGGCCCCTACCCCGTAGCCCTCCCCGTATGTGAGGATCACGTGATGAACTCGTGCCTTTCCCAGAAAGAGTCAGCAGGAGCAGCAGACACAGCGGCAGCAGATGTAGCAGCGGCAGGCGCCCTGGCGGCACAGGGCGGCGCAGGCGTGTCGGTGGGGCCCCTTGCGGGTGTTCCTGGTGACGGCGGCTGCGGCAGGCGCGGCGGCTGGGATGGAGGCTTATTTACCGGCAGGCTGGTCGGGTACGACGCGGAGACAGGTAAGCGTACGACACTGCTCTACCGGTAGGGGCCGGTTGCGTGTCCAGGCCGGGGATTTACGGGGGGAAAAGGAGGTGGGTGTCCCCATGTTGATCGATTGGCTGCGCCTGCATGATGCATGCCTATGGCTTGGGTCACGGGGGCCGGGTAACATTACTACGGGCGCTGCGGTCGCATAAAGTGCGATGAGAAAACTACAGCCCGCCTATTGAGGCTCCTGCGACCCGTGGGTCGGTCGGTCTTGTTTTCGACGCAGGAGCCCACCGCATCCGGTTTGATCCTGGCCTGCCCCTGGAGCTATGGAGGGGCAACGAAGGAGAAGAGGAGGAGGAAGGAGAAAAAGAAGGAGAACCTGAAGGCGGCAGCGGCGGGGCCCAGGGGAAGCACGAGGGCGAGACGGCGGTAGAGGGTTGGATCCACGTGGCCGTGTGTCACGTCGTCCTGGATCCGGATTCGCAGGATTCAAAAAGGACGGCGGACGTAGGCGCGGACGAATCGTCTGCAGCGCGGACGACGCCGAGGGCGATAGCGGCCTTGGATCGACGCGGCTTCCGGGGCCCTTTCCGCGGGTGTGTGGAGGTACGATGACGACGAGAAGGAGAGAAAACCGACCCGTGAACTTAGACCCTTTGGTCTATACATCAGAATAATACCTTATTCTGATGTAACCCCACGCCACCGGGAGTCCATCTCTACACTGCACACTGTTATTACAGACCTACGCCTCCTCTACGGTGTAAGCCGCCAACAAAGGAATTACTATATGACGCCATTAGGTGTTCTTTCCTGAGGACGATAGATAAGGCTCCGAAACCTCAGCCGGGCAACTCGCGCTTGCTTTTTATTTCCTTCCTTCGCCGATTCTTATCCAACTAATGGGTCTCATTGCCACAGATACACGTTCCATTGCTCCACTGCATCCCATCTCGCTTCACCACACCGCACAACGTCCAACAAACTGCTTCCTTCCGACAGGTGGCGCCAAGTCACTGGGATCCCACCCGCCTGGATCCGTTGCTACGCCGCCACCTGCTGAAGACGACGGCTAGCCCCGATGCAGCCGCCGCCACCGCCGGCACCCCGCCGCAGCAGCTGCCACCCGAGGCTCCGGTGAGTGACTTCCCTGCCGCCACCGCCGCCGCCGCGGGGGCAACAGCAGCAGCATTAGTTGGTGGTGCGGTGGAATCCGCAGCTGCAGCGGCGGCCGCAGCTAGGGGTGATGGAAGGGAGGCCGATTTGGGCTGCGGGGTGTCAGATGCGGTGGCGGTGACGGCGGAGATGGAGGCCTTGACGGTTACGGAGGTTGGCGTGGAGGCAGCAGGTGCAAGCGTGTTGGCTTCGGCGCCCGCTTATGTGAATCCCAGCGCGACGATGGTGATCAAAGGCCACACAGAGACGCGGGCAGACGCACACGACAGCGGCGGCGATGGAGGGTCCGCAGCCCTGGGCGCGGCCTCCATGCAAACCCCGTGCCCAACGGAGGCGGGCTCTTCTATTGCGACCGCCACCGCCACCGCCGCGATGACCCCGGCAGGAGCGGCTGCTGCTGGAAGCCCCGTGGAAGCCATGGAAGCGGATGCTGGCAGGACCGCGGAAGAGGAGCAGATAGACGCGGACGTGGAGGTGTGCGAGGCAATGGATATGGACGTGGCTGCAGCGGGGAATGCAGTTGCCGATGGCGCGGGCGTGAGCAGGCAGCTTGTGGCGCTGGAGCAGCAACACCACCATGAGGATGAACATCAACAGGGGCAGAAGGGGACGGCATGTGGATCGGGAATACAGCGCCTGGTTGGCGGCGGCAGCGTTGGAGATGGCTCAGGAGGGGGAGGAGGAGGAGGGCCACCGGAGGCAGCAGCGACGACGGAGCTGGGTGCTGCGGCAGGATCAGCTCCAACAGCGCGGGCGGAGGTCCCACGGCCAACAGCGGCGGTCGCAACGCCGGCAGCGGAAACAGGAGCAGCACCAATGCCATTGGAAGCAGGGCCCGCTGGCGGGCAGGCACCCAGGCATCCAACCAGGGTGACGGAAGCGTCCGGCCGCGACGTGGTGACGGTGACAGAGGCGGTAGAGGCGGCAGATGCGGGGACGGGGCCAATCCAGGCGGCGACGGACGCGGTGGCAGCGGACGAGGGGGACGTTCTCACAGAGATGGAGCTTTACTCCCTTTTGGTGCTTGCAGAACAGCAGCTGCAGCCGAAGCCTCAGCCTCAGCAGCAGCAGCAGCCTGCGCAGCAGCGGCAGCTGCTGTCCACTCTCCACACTGATACACCGGCGGCTCAGGGGCAGCAGCGGCAAACGCAGCAACATGATGGGGGGAAGGACACGGAGGGGGTGGCGGCACCAGCCAGCTACCCTGAGGCGGCTGCGGCGGCGGCGGCGGAGGAGGAGAAGGAGGCCTTGGCGCTGTGTGCAGCTATTGTGGAGCTGGATACGGTGGCGCTGCGGCTGCGGCTGATGCCTGCCGCGCGGGCGAAGCTGCTGCTGAGCGTGTGGACTATGACGTCCTGGCAGGTGGGTTCTCGGCAATGGGGAACCACCGTCAGTGGGGGCAGGCCCAGCCGGGCCAGGAGGAAGGCCGGCGCTCCGCGACGTGAATGTGAAGTGGGTTCCTTCTTCACAGTGAAGTGAGTCAGTGAAGATGGAAGCCCGCCGAATCGTAACACTTTTGGGATTGCTTTAATACGAGTTGGCTGACAGGTCATCCCCCCAGGTTATGCCTTCTTTGTGTGTCGCTACGTGTCGTATGTGGTGTTGCTGCAGGTGCGCTACGTAGCGGAGGTGCTAGTGGCGCGGGAGCAGGGGGGGCGTTGCCAGCGGCGCGGGTAGCGGCGGCGGTGGCGGCGGGGCAGGTGAGGGAGACGGCATCGTAGGCGGTGGTGGCGGGGCAGGAGATCGCGGTGGCGTTGCAGGCGGCTGTATGTATGTGCATGCGAATGTGCTTATTATAATCTGAACGCGAGAAGGAAGGGGCGAGGATGGTGCGCAAGGCCAACTTTACCTAAGGAAGTGGTCCAGCGGCGTAGTGTTGATATGGATATTGCCCAATTTTTGGACGGGGCCCCAGCGCGAAACGTGTTGGGGGGTGGGGCCACGGCCCATAGGATTGGCCATGTCCGCCAGTCCATCTGTAACGACCAAACATGTGTGTATGTGTGTGTTACACCTCGGTTGCGTTACCCGGAGAGTTTTAAAACGAGCCCGTACGAGCTAGCAGAGGCCCAAGAGCCTTTAGAGTCACAAACATAATACCCCGCCCTGTACCCCCCAAACTGTGCAGCAATTTTAGTGGCTTAGACATAACGCTTTGCGCTGGTTGGGCTCAAGATTTCATACCATCAGGTGCCGTGTGTTATCTTCAATTGTAACTTTGAGATGACGGTGCCCAGTAATTCGCACGTCCACTTGCCGCGATCATCTTCCCACAAACCAGCCGTTGCGACTTACTTGCCGGCCCGGGGACTTCTGCGTTTCGCATATGACTAGCGTTTCACTTACAAGCTGTCCTTTCTGCAAGGATCAGGACTCGAATGAGGCTCGTCCTCACAGCTACATATCTCCCTGCTGAAAGGCGACTTACCAACGCTCTACTTCCGACTTGCCCAGCAAACAAATACAACAAGGGATTCAAGGGGATCATGGGCGGTAAACAACAGCGCGTGCGATGCCGACCAAAGCAGGGTGGCCGCCTCTCTCCCCCAGCACGAGAAACCCTTCGCAGGGTTTTTAAGGATGGGGGATGGAGACGAACCACGAACGAGTGAAAAGCTGACGCCATGGATAGACTGATGGGAGGGGGAGGGGTGGGTACCTGGTAAAATGCAAGAAGTAGCAATCGCTCCCTCCTCCACACATGGTGGAGGGCGCCTAGGTATGTTTGGGTGGAGGGGGAGGCGCAGGATGCGAGAGGGGCTTGGTGAAAGAGGGGGAGAAGCGACCTGAACCCGAGGGGACGGCCACCACTGTCAGCAATCGGCAACCGGTTGCCTCCGAGTTTCTACACCAATAGGCGTCGTTACCCAACAGACTGCTACACGGTATCGCCCTCAACCCACGCTGAACGACCACCTGACGCGCGCGCGGCCGCTCCTGCTAGTTTGAAAGATCGCTGGACAATCGTGCTTTGTTTACGGAGCTGGGTCAATGGCGCCTCCGCTTCCACTGGGATTCACTTCCCTGACATTCCAGAAATAGGATCGTCCTGGCGTGCAGTTTGTGTTTCATGATGTTCTGCGGGAGGAGTTCGCTATATTTTTACTGCCACTTCCTAATAGCTGAGTTGTAAGGCAAACTTCCGCGATGTAGCAATATATAAAATAAATTTTAAGTAAATTTTGATTCATAACTACGATAAGCGGTGAAACATAGCAAGCAGCGCTTACTCTTGAAACAACGTTATAAACCGCGCGGTTCTGAGTGGCCTAGGACCGACAAAGAGGATCCGCAAACCCAAACTCCGTTCTCACACTCCCTGCTGCCACATGCCCTTACGGTTGTATTGCTGTGTGAACACGGAACGGCTGGTGAAGAAGTTAAACGCCAGCAAATCCATGTGCAATGTGTTTACCCCGCACGCGTGTCCAACTCCGGTGGTGCCTGGACGGAAGTCCAGCTGCACCTCACCGCAGCTCATTCAGACATGGCGGCAATCTTTTCCTCTTCCTCGCAGTTCTCGCATCTTCACAGCCGGTCAAGGTTCAGGGAGGAGTCCCGCGTTGACTGCCGCCCGGTCCCGATCCCGACCCCGGCCCCGAGCCACCCTGCCCGTGTCTCGCGACCCCTCCTCCCCCTTCCCCCTCCTCCGTAGCGGCCGCCGTCAACCGGGTACGTAACCGGGCGAGCGCAGCGTGGAACGGCCGCCCCGGCGTGGCCGCATCGCGCGCCTCCGCCTCCGCCAGCGCCTCGGCCGCTGCCTCACGCTGCCCTGCCGCCGCCAGCGCATTCGCCCTGCCGTACACGATGACCGTCTGGCCCGGCCAGTTGGCATCAGCGTCGGCATAGGCTGCCGCTGCCGCCTCCAGTTTGCCCTGCATCCGCACGGCAAGGTAGCCGCCACGGGAGCGATCATCACCGTAAGCGAAAAGAGACACAGGAAAACCGAAAAGGAACGAAGACGCGGAGGGGCAGGGCGACCAGCAATAGCCCAACCCATGCTGACAGAGCAACCGCAATATCTCAACATGCACATGCTCATGAAAAACCCCAATCCTCATCCCGTTAGCCTGGACTCCTGAAGTGGTCATTACTCCCCAAAGGGGGTAATGTGTGCGCGGGTGGTGCCTTACAGCATTGCAGCAGTACACCAGCAGCAGCCAAACCAGCCCGTGTCCCGTCTCAGCTACCCCGCCTTCACCTCCCCGCTGCACCTGTCCCCCTTCCCCTTCCCCTCCCTACACGCCCGCTCGCTCCCTGCCTGCGAGTGCAATGCCGTGGCCACGCAGTACAGCGCCTGACCCCTCTCCGGGCTCGGGGCGGACAGCTCTGCAGCGGCCCGGTAGCTGACCTCCGCATCTGACCAGCGGCCTGAGGGTCGCGCGGGCGGACCGGCGGGTGAAAGGGCGAGCGTGTGGATTGGGATAAAACAGAACGGCATGGGTGGAGACACGGCAGAAGGGGCGAGCAGCAGCAGATGGTTTTGAACACGGATGAATGGCAGCATAATGAGGTTCAGAAGGGGGATACCGACGGGGGCGGAGGCCATTAGGGAAGAACAAGAACTCCACACACACACACACACACACACGCACACGAAGTCCGGGTCAGGCAGGTGGGGTTTCTTCAACCTACCTGTCAGGGCAAACACCTGGCCCATGGAGTAGTGCGCGCGCACATGGCCCGGGTTGAGCAGCACCGCCTTCCGGAAGCAGTGCAGCGCACCCGCGTAGCTGAGCATGGCACGCCGTGGACAGTAAGTGACGACCGGGGATTAAGTGACGAGCCGAGGGTAACGCCGGGCACGGTGAGGAGGAGGCGGTTCACGAGAGCGTGAGTCAAGCACAACAATCAGGCAAAGCCAACAAAAGGAAAGGAACTCACCGGACAGTTTTCCGCCCGGCTACACTCTATCCATCATACGCACTTGAGGTGAGAAAAAAGCAATTAGGACAGCAGACGGGCAGGAATGGGTGTCCGTGGCAAGGTGGTTTCTCGGTGCTTCAGCGCAGCCAAGGAGCCGGTGAGTGCCTGTGTTAGTTGGAATGGCGGAAGTGACGGCCTCCCTCCCTCCCTCCCTCCCTCCCTCCCTCCCTACCCTCCCGATCCTCCCCTAGTCCCCCGAACTCACTGTTGCCTGGCGCTCAGCTGCGCTCCCATGATGACGAGCACATTGGGGTCTGTGGTCTCATCCACCCGGGCGACTAAGTCAGAGGGGAGGTGGCGGGTCGAGTCCAGGGAGGGATGAGGGGGCGAACTGGAACCGCTGCCACCGCTGTTGGCCGAGTCCACCGAGGGGCTGGTGGAGCTCGAGGGGGATGGCGCCAGGGAGGGGCTGGCCCCAGACAAGGAGCCGGCGGAGGAGGAAGGCAGGTTCCTGAACCTGAGGAACAGTGCGCGTAGGGCTGGGTTCCGGAGCGCCAACTGCGATTGGCAGACAGGCGGCCGAGAGCGGGCGTGCGGACGTCAGCTCATTGGCGGTCCCACCAGTTTTTACACAAAGACCGCACCCCGTAAACATGCACACGCAGATGCACATGCAGATGCACATGCAGATGCACATGCAGATGCACATGCCCAGGGCCCTCATGTCCTCAGCCAGTCTGCTTACCCTCATACCACCTCGCTGAGCCCCGGCCGCCCTGCCAGGCGCCATCCTGGAAAGCCACCCAACGACCTCCTGATTTCGACCCTCCTTCCCGACACTACCCACCCACCCACCCACCCGCCCACCTGAAGGGAAAGGGTAAACCCTGCGCTGCCCAGCCAGTGTACGAGCACCCCGTGGGCCATCTGTACTTTAAAGTACAAATTCAAAGTAGTTAGGACGTACAGCAGCGGGGCCAGCGAGCGGAGGAAGGCGGCTGCGGGGTTTGCGAGCACGAATACGCGCAGGTGAGGATGCGTTGGCCGTAGAGCAATTCCCAAGAAGCAGAACCTCAACCGTATCGGCATTCAGATCGTTCTCCGTCCTTCCCGCCTTTTTCGTTTTAGCGCGTCCTCCACCTCTCGTTCTCACCTAGCGTTGTGTCTGGGGGTTCCCCAGACGGCGCGGCCCCGCCCGGCGTCTGAGGCTGCTGCAGCAACTGCAGCTGTTGCTGCTTCCCAGCCAGCCCGCTGGCCCCGAAACCAAGGCGCAGTGATGTCATAGTCATGCCGTACACCAGTAGCGGCAGTACCAGTCCCGCCGGCCCCATCGGCATCTCCCCCGTCTCCATCACCACAGCCGGCAGGGTCAGGTCTGGGAACCACAGCGCACCCTCGCTGCTCAGCCCCGGCCAGGGCAACCTGTGTACGGCGTACGGCGTACGACATTTGGTTTCGCGCAGTCACACGTCTCGCATAAGTGCACGTCACGTTTTCTCACCCTCCCAATTCAACTGAGCAACGGGACGCAACCTAGCCAGTCATACACCGACAGCCGCCAGCCGTCCTCGCTCTCCAGTATTGCAAAAGTCAACCGTCGCCTACCGCCAATCTCCACCGCTGCCAATCTGCCTCCCTCGTCGCTTCAGCGGATCCAGAGCCCCTTCCCGAGCCGAAGTCACTTACCTGGACATGATCCCCAACGTGGCGCTCACGAGCACAAACACCGGGATCTGCACCAGGGGGTTCACCACCATCCAGGCTGGGTGAGGCGCGCCCACCTTCCTCCGCAACTTGTCAAAGTTGGACAGCACTGCCTGAGACCGCAGCATCCGGGAATGGAGCACTGAAGGCAGCCCTGGGTCGACTTCGACTGTAGCGCCAGCGCCAGCAGCAACAGTAGATGTGGTGGCCGCCACACCAGGTCCCGGATGGTTATGGTCCTGGTGCTGCTGCTGGCCGTGGTACTCTTGGCCATGCTGCCCGTGCCCCTGTCCCTGCCCCTGCTGCTGTTGCTGATGATGCCGTTCTCGCTCCTGCTGGTCAGTCAGCGCAACTGCTTCCCGGTAGAGGCTGAAGTTGGAACGAATAATCCGCGCCTGCCGCATGGACAGCGGCAGTAGCGCCAGCCGTAGCGCCAGAGTGGTTAACGGGATGGACGCTGCCCAGGGGAGTCCTGTGGCGGTGTGAACGAACTCATACGAGTTGGCCACGTGCTGGACGAGCACCAACATTGTTGACGGCTCCGCCGCCGTACATGCCACAGCACCACTGCCGCTGCTGCTCTGCAAGAGCAGCGCGACGGCTGACGCCACAGATGACACTTGGGAGTCCGCATCTGCTGCGAGGATTGTTACTGCTGTCAGGGGCCCTGGATCGGGATACAATTCTGGACCCAAAGGTATTTGTGATGGCATTGGCGACTCAACATGGCATTGCTGCACCGCACTTGGAAGCTGTGGTTGTGACTGCAATCCTGGTGTTGATGGAGGAGACGATGCGGCAAAGGGAGATGGGAATGAAGCGGTGGCATGTGGATCTGGGTTGACTCCAGGTTCCCGGTGGGGTCCGACATTGCCCGTGGCTACGTGGGGATCAGGAGCCAGCGTTGAAAGCCGCCGGCCCCACCTTCCCTGAAAAACTGCAAAGAGTGGATTGAGCCCGTCGGCTGACGTTGCGCAGGTGCATGCTCCTGGGGAGGCGGCGGAGATGGCCTCCACAGAATGTAGGAGCCATGATGGTGTTGGGCAGTTGCTGTGTAGACAGTTGCGATAGTAGCGGGATCAATGGATAAGCGTGCATTCACGTAATCTTGGTATATGAAAGATGTCAACAAGGGCCACAAGCAACTTCTACGTCGTTAATTATGGATATGGAATGCACGTCCGCCACGGATAGCGACTTAATTGTGTGTTGCTACCGTTAAAAACACATTCACGAACCTTAAGGAAGGTAAGATGCCACCGGTTCCTTGTCCAGGTAGCAGCCAACCCAACGCACGCCTCATGAGAGTACTCTCTGCAGCATGATCTCTAGCATTACTTCACATAGGGCCACTTTGAAACCATAGTCATGGACAGTAACAGAGGGTATCGTTTGTCTGTCGCTCGTTGTGTCGGCAGTAACTAACTGTACGTAAGTTTGAAGCGCAGTTGCGCTCTCAAGGCATTTAGCAGAGTCGAACTGAATGAAATTTGTTTCCACTGTTGCGCTTGCACTTTGCACAATTGCTAGGCACAAGCCTGCCATAGACTTTAAATACTGCAAAATCGGAAACGGGGCTACATGATTGATTGTTTCGCCATGTCATGGCAATGCGTAGGCTCGCTTCCTCACTGATAAGTTTAGTTTGTTAAAGGACTTTTCGGCGGCGGCAACATATTGCGTTTCGCACAAATGCCTGACGTAGCAGGTTTAGGACCCAGAGAGGCAGGAGGAACAGCATTGACGTACAAAGCTCCAGTGCAATTCACCGAGTTGCCAGAGTCTTTCTTGGACCAGCTTTGCAAGCGGCTGCCCCAGGAAGATATCAAGTCACTTCGGCTTGTTTGCCCGCGGCTGTGCACGTTGTGCAACGTGACCAACAAATTGACTAGCCTGAAGGCGTCGGCACTTCTGAGTGGTGCTGCGCCCACTCTCGCGTGTCTGCCGCCCATCACCTTCCTAGACTTCAACGCTCGAAACGCAGCATGCAGCCACCAGCTGCTCGCTGCCTTGCGCCAACACGGAACCCGGCTGGAGCAATCCGTGCGTGCAGTTCGCCTCAGCGGCCGTGATGGCCTGCTAACCGCGTTGCAGATGCTGCGCCTCGCCTGCCCACGCATAGAATACCTGGAAATCCGTTGCCAGCACAGCTATCGGGGGCGGCATAAGGAATGTGCGGACTTGGGGCGCTGCCTCCAGGAACTAGAGAACGCCTTTCCCTCCCTCACCGAACTCCACTTGCAGCGCTTCCCCATCTCCTCTGCGCAGCTGGTGCACCTTTGCGACTCGCTGCTGGGGCTGCGCGCCCTCAGCATCCGCGGCCTGGCACACGCACTTACCAGCGAGAGCTTGGCGCACCTCCACCGCCTCACACAGCTGGTCAGCCTCAGTGTGGATCACCTGAAATTGCAGGTGTGCGCACATGGTTTATCTGCAGGGCACTTCACTCTTCTTTTGCCAATTAGGAACAGATAACCCCTCCACTGCCCCTCCACTGCTTTTCCTGTTCTCCTGTCCTACATCCCCGTCATCATCATCTTCGTCGTCCCCTTCAATTCGCGTCTTCACTAGCCTAAGTTTCCCTCTCCCCAACCTACGCCTTCCTCCCATCTCCCCCGCACAGACCGGTTGCAGCCTTCCCTGCGGCTCGCAGCTGCGTTCCCTGGAGCTCTCAGACGCCACCATCAGTGGGCCCTCGTTCGCCTCCCTCAACGCCCTGGTCGGCCTGCAGTCGCTGTCCGTGTGGGGCACCGGCCACCCCGCCGCCCTCGCATTCGCGCCGCTGACGGGCCTTACAACCCTGCGGCGCCTGCACCTGGAGCTGCCACTGGATGGGGAGGTCCTCGAGGGCCTGCGGGGCTGTACCGCTCTGGCCAGTCTGTCAGTGCCGAGTGCGAGGGTACTGCGATGGGGTGCAGGAGCGGCCTCGCCGGAAGAGGGCAGCGACGAGGGGTGCTATGGCGCTGACCTGGTTGGCGTCAGTGGGCTCAGTGGTGGTGGGTCATTGCCACCACCGCCGCCGCCGCAGCTTACCAGTGTCACGCGACTGAGCTTGGAGGCATGGTCGGAGGACTGCTTGCCTCTGGCAGCGTGGCTGCCGGGGCTGAGGTCGTTGGTGCTTGAGGATGGGGAGGGCATGTGGAACGCAGTGGCAGGGCATGAGCAGCTGACTGCGATACGGGCGGCGGCGGGTGGCAGTTTGCCATCAGCAGGTGCAATACCGACGGCGGCAGGGCCGACGGCAAGCGCTGGGTTGAAACTGGAAGCGGACGCATGCTGCCTCGCTGCGTTGCACAGCAGACGTTGCCAGTCGCACCATCAGCATTATCATCACCACCATCAGCCTCAGCATCGTGGTTCCGAGGGCCATCACTCGGGGCTTACGGGCGGCAGCGATGGCGGTGGCCGCGGACACAGCGGGCGCTGCGGCGGCAGCAGCGATGCTGGCGGCAGTTGCGGCGGCAGCGATGCTGGTAACAGCAGTAACGACATTGACATTGCGTCTGGCTTTGGCGCTGACTGCGGGGGCTGTGACAATAGGGTTGACGCTGGCATTGACGCTGGGTGGGGGACCTGCGTCGTGTGTCATCCGTCTGCGCATTGCCACCGCACATCGCCGCCATCGCCGTCTGGTGTTGGGGAAGGTGAACCCCGAGTGCAAGCTGCTGCGATCCAGTGCCAGCCCGGTGGAGCCACATCAGTCGCTGACTTCCAATCCTGTCACCTAACTCAGGCGACCGGCGCAGGTGGCGCAGGCGGCGGTGGTGATTGCTGTGGAGGTGCACTCGGCCGGCTGCCGCCGCAGCTGGCTAGCCTGCGGCTAGGAGGTTGTCAGGACCTCCCTGAACAGCACTACTTGAGCTGCGCACCCTTGCCGGCCCTTACGACCTGTGAGCTGTCCGGATGTGGGGCCCTGACCACCGGCGCGTTGCTGGGGCTGCTGGCTGCGATGCCAGTCCTTCGGGAGCTGTCGTTGGAGGGTGCCCCCTACGTGACCGACGCGGCGCTGGCCGAACTGGGAGCGGTTGGGGATGGGGAGGTGTGGGGAAGCGGGGCGGGGGCCGGGGTGGCTGAGGACCTTGGAGTGGTGTCGGTGGATGGTGACGGAGGTGGCGGCTTGGGGATCGCGGCGCCGCTGTCGGTGGCTTGTGGTCCGGCGGTGGCGGCGGCGGCGAAAGCCGCGGTGCTGGCAACCGGCGTGCCGGTGCCGCCTTGCAACGCATGTGCCGGCATCGTGGTGGAGCCGGCGGTGCCGCGACGGGAAGGTGTTGCAGCTAGTGTCGCAGCGCCTGCTGGCCCTGCTGCTGCTGCGGATGGAGAGGCCCTGCCTGGAGCTGCAACGCCGCAGGTCCTGGGGACCGGCTTGGTTTCGGGAGGTGCCATCCCGCGCTCTAGCAGCGCCGCGGCGCTTGCCGCAGTCATGAAGGGGTTGGGACAAGACTCCCTGGCGGCGGCGGCGGCAAGGGCAGTGGCAACCTTGGGCGCGGTGAGCCGCAGCCACGCCGGAGGCAGCAGCACCAGCGGCGCGGCGGCGGCGCTCCGTCGGCTAGAGCTCACTCGGCTTTCAAGCATTACCGCGCGCGGCATTGCGGCTGCTGCTGCGGGGCTTCCTCGGCTCACTGAGCTACGGATCTCTAGCTGCCAGGCGGTGTGCCGGGAGGCTTGCGTTTGGCTGCCGCAGCACCTTGGTCGCCCGTACCTGTCGGTGGTGTGCTCTCATGCGGCGGTGTATGACGATCCCTAGGGTGTTGTTGATAGTGCGACTGGACGGGTTTTGTGCGTGTGACATTGCCCACAAATATGTAACGGGCTCACACGAGCCGGGAGGGCGAAGGGCTAGCTGGAGGCTGTCCGAAATATACAGATTTTTAGGTGATTTTAGATGCGGGCCCATTGCTCGATAGAGCCCACTGCTATCTTGAGCCTCCTCATTTGGGTATCAAAGGGTAGGGCCCGATAGCTCCGCCCGACGGCGATGGTTGATATCAGCGTAAATGCTCATTAGTATGATGTATACAAAGGATGAGATAGAGCCGCGCACCTAGATCACCGCTGCGGAGGCTGGGAACGGTTTTGCAATGTTAAGTGCAAGGAGAAGGGGAATGCTGCGTGTTGGTGATTTGGATGCTTGTTATAGGTTTCGTAATAGGGGTCAGCCGTGCTACCTGTATAATGGTTTGGTTTTTCTTGTTGGTAATGTACTGATAACCGCAGATGTTGCAGGTCAGTTCCACAGTGTTTTACAGTTGGTAGGTCGTGGTGTGTTAGGGTAGTACATTTGTGCCAGGACGCCTTCTTTCCGTGCGGTAGGTCGCTCCATTTTCTGGTCGTACTGAGAAGTTTTACACATCATAAGGTGCCGTACTCCAAGCTGGGGCCAGTATCATCGTGCATCACTGCAGGCAGTTCCGCGCGAAGGATTCCGCGTCACCTAGGGCGGCAGGCCGTGCAGAGTCTTCGATCCCTAGGCCTACCGTGTGGTACGACCCATATCAATTTGCTGGACCAGTAGTAATGGAAGTAATTCCACTTAGTTGTTCTTGTTCTTGTTGTTCGTGCAGAAAGTGTTGATGACATTTTTGCCACAACGGTGGCGGGTTGGCGATTCCGCAGCTGCACGGCAAGCACGGCGCGCGCTCTTAAGTAGTTGTAACTGAATGTCGCTATTACATTGGCGCCATTTGTTACGTTAGTTATTGAGGAGAACGCGGTGTGTTCACGTACACGTAGTGGGTTTTCGGATTTGGGTCGTTCTGCCCCCTCTATGAGCTGCTTTTTCTGCGACTTGACGCCATTTCACACATACATTCTTTCACAGCCCCCAAAGGTCGTGAGATGCAACGGAATGCCCAGCATATGAAGGGATTACGGGAGGGGATGGGTTTCATACAGAGAATCAGTAAAGAGCGACATAAAGGGTGTATGACGAACCAACCCCCTCTTGGTTGGGATGTTGGAGCATATTTGGCCCCGCTGGCACCTTGCTTCACAGCATTTGTTCGGCGGATACTCTGGCTGCTGGCAGCTTATCCATGACATGGGGATTGAGGCGAAAAAGGTTGGTGGCGTTGCCATAAACCGTTAGAGGGGCCGATGCTGCCGCTCTGAAAAAATGATGATGTTGGATTGGATGCAGCACCAAGTGGCGGTTCCGGAGCTGTATGTCGCTTACTACAGGCGATAACTTCAGGACGGGTGGTAACGCAGCTCCTTCAGAGCCCACAGCGCAATTACTCGGTACCAGGTTCTTCCCTTCACCGCTTCCAGAGCACAGAACCGAGCACAGAATCAGTTACACCAATACACGATATGAAGTCAGGCTTGAACCGCACTAGACAGTAAAACCAACGCTCTCACGACAGCAGCAGGTCTCCGTCCATGCCACACAATGCCACAGGTAATACGAAACAGTTCAAACAGACAAAAGCGCCAGGGATACTGTACAATACCTCCAAAAACAACATGCAGCGCAGGAGAGAGGAGACACAGTGCTACCCCACAGCATGCGCTCGCAGATGCTGTGCCCGCCTGTCAGACAAGGTGTGAAGGGAGGAAGCATTCACCAAAACCCCAGAGGTAAAAATATCAGTTGAAGTCAATTTCCGCCTGTTGCCTGTCCCTCCCCTACCAACGATAGCAACGGTTATGGCCGTCTCTATAACCCAGCTAACGTCGTCCAGCCATTCCTCGCCCTCCTCCAAGCATCACAGCCAGCGCAGGAACAGGACCACAACATGGACCGTGATGTTCCCACGGCGCGAATAAAAATCCATAACCGAATGCCGGGGTCCAGAACGCAGCTGGCATCTCCGCAGGGTCGCCGAGCAGCCGCAGCAACAGCATTTCCAAGGCCGCCAAATAACGCAACGGAAGGGGTTGTGCATCTAAGTGGGTTCACTATGGAACCCCGATCCTGCCATGGCCTCATGAGCCAATCTCGTCACTTTCCACGGACACCCACGACGACGACGATTATAAACAAAACCAAGAACAACAACAACAGTGTTCCGTTCCCACATGCAGGGTTAAATCATCGACCGTTTTCTCCAAGCAAGGAGTAAGGAAGCATCATCGTTCCATGGTTAGGGCGTCCCGGCCGGCCTTGGCGCAACTGCGGCCCACCAAGAGCTCAAGGCGTGTAGTAAGTCGTCAAAAACACGTGTGAATCAGGCGCCGCAGGGCCGTCTGCAGGGCCCTCGCCCCCTGAGGGGCCGTCTTGCACTCCTGCACCGCACCACCCCCGCGGTGTCCATCACTGCAGCGGCCAGCTGGCGTGCAGGCTCCCCCGCCCGCCCGTTACGCATCGCGCCAGGTTAGCTCCAAAAGCCAAATCAAGCTCTCTACCCGGTCCATTACTACAACCCGGCGCTCACGCTTTCGACAGCGCCGTTGCTGTGCCTCCCCATGTCATCGTCAAGCTCGCCACAAGAGTACAGAACACGCAGACTACCCTAAACCACCGTGAACCCTGACTGCTGCACGAAACCCCGCCTCCCGGGGCTGCACCAAACGACCACTTAACGACCGCGACGCCGAGTGCTTGACTGCTTCCCCGGCACACGGATGAGCCCAGGATGCCGTGTCACATGCCCCCGAAACCGCATTGAACCAGTGGGCTGCATGATCTCAGTTGTTTGGTTGGGATGCTAACTCCCATAGTCCGTAGGTGTACCGTAAATGCATACATCGAGGAGCTCGACCCACAAGTAAGGATGCTGCCGCTGTGGGTGTGGTGCAGCCCCTTGACAGACGCCGTCACGCGTGCGACCCACAAGGCTGAGAGCCGCCAAATGGAACGGACGTGGCAAACCTCACACGGCATCCCCAGCCCCCGCAAAGGTCTCACCACCGTCTCAAATGAGGTCGCTGGGTGCTCGTATCCCCATTCCCCCAGAGGCGTCCGCACCTTGAAACCCCCCTGCCCCGGTCCCGCCAAGCAGTACCTGCTGTCCGGCCAAGAGCATCTGCTGCTGCTGTTGCTGCTGTTGCAGTATGAGCAGCTGCAGCTGCTGCTGGTACTGCAACTGCTGCTGCGCCGCCAGCTGGATGTGCAGAGCCTGCTGCTCGGGGGTAAGGTGCAGAGGCTGTTGGTGCTGTTGCTGTTGTGCGTGCAGGAGAAGTTGCCGCTGCTGCACCAGCAGCTGCTGCTGGGCCTCCATCTGCTGCTGCTGCAGCTGCGCCTGCAACAGAATTTGTTGCTGCTGCTGGAGTTGCTGGAAGTGTTGCGGCTGCTGTTGCGGTTGCTGCTGGACCTGTTGCGGCTGCTGCGCCGCCAACGGCGGCTGCGCAACCGGTTTCGGTTGCTTCTGCGACGGCGGCGGGGGCAGTGGCGACGGAACCGTCGCTGCTTGCTGCTCCAACTTGTGCTGCTGCTGCTGCTGCGGAGTAAAGAACTGCAATGGCAGCGTGACAGCGCCTTTCCCCTGGAACCGCGGGTCGGAGCGTAGCTGTCCAGCCTGAATCTTGGTGGGGACGATGTCTACACGAAGATCACAGGGGTCCCCGATAGCAGCCAGGGTTAAAGTTTAGCTCCCGGCAGAAGCATGAATGACTTTTTCGGATAGCACTGCTGCGCAGCAGCTTCGAACCTGCCCCCTTCCCAACTCATCCCAGACGCATGGGCACCCACTGTACCCACTGTGGGCGATATTACCCAAGTCATATTTCAAATCTAAATGAAGCTAAGGGAAAATTTTCATGGTAACGCCAGTCCATAGCGGCATGGGGGCATCAAACGTGCAATTATATGTTCCTAAAGCATCAGGTAGCTGACAGGCTGCCAGACGCGACACCACACCTGTGAGAAATTGCGCCGACTGCCACCCTTGGACAGCTTGCGCTGTGGCGCATGCGGAATGCGCGGGAGGTTGACGGGCATAGAGGCAGGCGACGTCAGACAGGAACCGCTATCTCACGTGGGGTGTGTCACAGTACTCATGCGCCAGCAATCCAAGTGTGTGTACTACCTTGTCCCAGGCATTGAGGTAAAAGTGGCGTGTAAACGACCCTTTCCTGCTCAGCTGATATACAAATGAGCATCATAGGGGCTTTCCTGGTTGTGCCATTTGTGAAGTTTCGCCCGCTCCTCTTCGCCCACCCACGGCAAAGGACAGGAGCCCGTCGGTTAAGACGCAAGTCTTGGGACCCACCGACATGATGATACTCAAGTTCCGTTTTCCCCTCCATGACTGCGTTGCTTCGCGCTATGAGCGCGTCTAGGAAGAGTTCCTGAAAAGGCGGGACCGTCACGGAGAGTGATGCGGCAAAGTTCAAGCAAAGATACGTAAAGCTTATTGTGTAACACGTTACTTACCGCTGCCCTGCAGACAAGAAACGTGCTTTCCGGGTTCACCGTCATGCAGCGCGCCTCTACTTGCATGATCCGCTTGACTCTCCCCAAATCCTGCAAAATGCATTGATTTAAACTGCCATGAAAATGATCTTTTGTCACGAACCCGTTTTGTGCAAACCCTCACTAGTCCCTCGGCGCCGCCTGGTAGCCCAATATCGTCCGCCATTTTTGAGTGAAAAATCGTCAAGCACAACGGTTTTCAGACGATAGTACTTCCATCACAGTAACGGGCACTGATTGAGTTTTGAATGTACTGCATAAGTCAAAGAAAGCACACATGGGACCACCCTTAATCGGTACATGATATGACAAGAGAGATGCCAGTTGTCCTGATAGTTTATGTTTATTGCCGTGGTTATGGCCACCTGTTACGGAGACCCTACGGGTCCTTGGCGATTGACGTTACGCCGGTTCCGTGGTTGCAGCAAATGCAAGTGCACATAATCTCATCTTTTATTCATTATGGAGTCCCCCAAGACCTTTGAGAGAATTACTAAGGCTTAGTGGGATCTCGGGAGTTACGCCGTTCTTCCGCTTGTGCACGCTTGGAATCTTATATCGCGAGGCTACCGCAGGTTCGGACATTCTTCTTCCCCTGGCCGAGCAAGTGATCGTCATCGACCATGATCAGATGGCCGCCTCGCAATCAACGAATTGGGCCTCGCGAGCAGCTTTCCTTGACCCGCAGTCCCCTCTCAGAGCACGCTCCAAATGTTAGGCGCCCACAAGAAGTCGTGGCTGCCTCCACATGGGTCTCCACATGCTGCGAAACGCAGCGCAGCAACAGCAGCCCTTTGCAGTCTGCGCCTTGTAGCTACGAAGTCAAAACAAGAGCTTTGAAAATGACGCTCGCTATGATGTGGGCATGCCTCGAACCTACCCGTTACCCATACGTATCGTACCGCCGAAAGAAACTAACGAAAGCATCAAGGTTCTACAGCAGGGTATTTGAAAGTTTTGGATGTGTCCGAATCTCCGAAACCATCTTAGTAACCTGTGTGGGGCCCTTTCCCCAAAGTCTGTCTGTTTAGTCCATGTTTTCCTCAGTCCCCCCTCCTAGTGTAAAAGCTGTCGTATAGTACGACATACATACCGAATAAATTATACTGCAATGCGCTTCAAGGACCCCGAATAAGTGATCGAGGTGTGGGGCGTGCATCCATCCACAATGTTAACGAATTTGGCGCATGAACTACTAGTTCATAGGGACCCATCCCTGTCTATCACACGGGGGTGTCACCTATAGGTTATCAAATAAATTACTGCTGTACGAACCCTATCGCGCAACCAATGATTGACTTCCCTGGCACGTGAGATTTGCGGCTTAAGACCAAGCTAAGACTATCAGTGACTGCAGTTGGTTTGTCTCACGAGGGTGAAAATCCATGGAAGATTATTTGAAGGCAACATAAACATGTGTTGTGTTGTAATACCCTTTCTCTATCCGTAAGTCCACAGCGTTCATTTTTTGTTTGGGGCCCCCGTTTCGGGTGAGTTGGGTGCTGTTTGTGAAAAGGTGAGCCTTTCCCATGCGACCGAAATACACAACCATAGGAACGAAGCTTTACGTAACATGTTTTATACTCACGCGTTCCAACAGGTAATAATCCGGTTGGACCTTTCCGCAAACCCCTTCCTGACCCCATCTACGTAGCTGATTAAAGAACATGTAATTGTTGTCGAGGATATCTCGGCGCCGTACGCAGGTACGGCGGCGTAGTGCATGAAGAGGTATGCACGCGTTTTGTACGATACGCATCCGGCCTCCGGACCCGCTCTCCTTTCATTTCGCCCTTTGGTCTGGGCACTTAAAAAGGCAGGTGATAACTGACTTCCGCGTGTTTCCTAAGTAGGCCTTCTGCATAGTTAACTACTTAGTAGCCGTATGCGGCCGGCCTGGAGGTGCCTGCAGAAAGGTGCCGCATCCCTTCGCCACGCGCAATACAGACGGCATTTATGGGCTGCTTTTGTATTACATTTTGGCATTGCCCTCGCTTGCAGAAGAAGAGGAGGAATTCTTTTGCTGGGTGCATAGTGCTGCTCATCATGCACAGCACAGCCGACGAGCCAACAATAATGACAGGCAGAACAACAGTACTTGGGAAGCCTCAAATGCCGTACCTACCTAATGTACGACACATGTCAACGCTGCGAGTCATCACTCACTATCACTTGGGTGCCATCCAAGCACAGCCAGCAGCTCGCGTGATGGTGTGGCACACATGCGAGTTCATACTATTCATACATCTGTGATGTGGGCGTCTTGTCTCACCTTCTCCCTACTCAGTGAGTAGATTTATCCGCTGTAATGCGGCAATTCCGTATTCGCTTGGCACCTAAGACCTTTTCCTGCTGTTGTCGTCCCCCTGCTCCGTTACATCACTCATATGGCCCCACGAGCTCGCCACGTGCACAAAACGTGTTTGTAGTTGAGCATGAATGGATAGTGCCCGCCCAGTTTATTTTTTTTGTTAAGAAGAGTATGGAGTGCTTTTGCTCGCGACACATATCTTGGTAGGGTTCTCACAGCTTGCTATGTCTGAAGGTGGTCTTAACGTGTCGCAAGTGTAAGGGGTGTAAAGCGTTAACGTCAAGTCCAGCTTGATGAGGTGTTGTGAACAGGTTAGGTCGCAAGTTCGCGAACTTAGATCCTAACAGGCATCCGCTTTCCTGCCTGCTCCAATACGTAATTATTAATGGCTCTATGAACCTTCAAAGGGTTATTTATCGGTTATGGCATCTGCATATTTTGAAGCTATTTTAAATTTATTTCGTCTGTGAGATGGCGGCTAAACGTCTCGAAACGGTTGCGGCCTGCCATCCCCACCGTAGTATTGGCCAAAGCCCAGAACTGGCGTTTTATCGGGCATTACAATTCAAAGATTATCTTATAGCTGGCATACATACGGCAAATGGAAGCATAAGGCACGTTCTTGGTCGGGCGTTTTTCAGGCTGACCGAACCCAGAAGCGTTCGGAGCGCTTCCGGCAGCGCGTCCCCGTTTAAGGCGCCCTCCGACGTCAATTACGAAAGGATTTGTTCATTTAACTACTATATTTTATTCCATTTAATTTAAATAAAGTACGCTCGTGCTTTGATGTTAGCAGTAATGCCTGGGCCCACCTTCGACAAAGCACAAAGGATACGCAATGCGAAAGTCGGGGGAAAGTTTGCATCAGGTGATGTAATCGCTACTAAGGCTTACATACTACTAAAATTCTCATTTTCAAAACGGCTTGGTGCAGAAGCACTTTGGCGGACTCCGCGCTTTGGCAAATTCCACCGAAACTTGCAACGTCTGGACGTCGGCAACAAACCTGCTGGACGGGTGCGATGTGGAACTCACAGACACCCTTAACCCGTAACATCCTAATCACATAAGATACTGGCTGCAGTCCAGGACGATACGCTCCTCATATAAGTCCGTGTCGTCAGAAATCAGGGACGGTTTGCCGTTGTAGGTTACAAACGTACGGCTTGCAACGAATTTAAATTGGCGGCAAACGGATACATAAAAAGCTACTAGGGGATAGAAATGCGAATTACGACCTGCAAGCGTTGTAGGGCATCACGGAGGGCAATACGAGCAGTTACTTAACGTTACTCCTGCGAGCCCTACCTTGACATAGATGTACCTATCTTGACCGAATTTACTCTTTTGGCACACAGACTTCTCAATTTTCTAAATTCAGGTAAGCTATAGGGCGCTTAGGTCGTGACCATCAATAACCTGAAGAGCTTAGTGAAGCACTTGGTAGTTAGCGTGTTTGGCCTTTTAAGTCATCGTGCACTCTGGTGCACGTTTGGTCCGGTAAAGTCCACCTTTGCGCGGCGCTCAATAGTAAATTCGGGTGCGGAATGCAGCAATCTACGTGTTAGGATTTGCTTGAGACGGCGGCTGTAACAATTGGCAAGACCACCTGCGCGGCCCGCCACATTTCTTGTTTTCCTCTCAGCAGCAAGCCCAAGAAAAAAACATGGGTCTACCTACAACGTTTTTATTCTTGGCTCTGGCTTCCGTGGGATGCCTCCAAACAGCGAATGCGGAGCGCCGGCTCCTTCAATCTTACCTGGAGACGTTCCCGCCCTATGGTAGGTAGCCTTGCTCAGCTGCTCTTGTCATCCTCGTCGTCGTTTTCATTTTATTTTGAATAAAAAAACAGGATCTATTCATAACGCAATACTATTTCTGCGCAAGTAACGGTTGGCTATCTTGGGCTGCTTCCTCCCGCCATAAGTTCCTTACCCCCTAAATAATAAGCATTATGACCACTCGTCACTGATTTTGCAGGCTGCACCCGCGATCAACAGCAATCCCGCTTCCGCCTTGATCCTGGATACACCGTCAGCGGCAATCGCGTATGCATGACGGTTCGGGTGGTGAATTGCTTCAAGCCCGGCGCTGCATGCTGTGATCCTAAAATTGATGCGAACAAAATCGCACTGGATGTCAATATTGAGTGCAGAAATGCAATTTCAGGAATTACGGTCAATGGAAGGCCATCCCTGGCGCCCACCTTTGATCCCTACGGTGCCGATAACTCTAAGGCGGTCTACAAGCTGACGGTGCGAAGATTTTGGTTAAGAAGGGCCGCGGCGCTATGACGCGATGTTTATTGACTATCCTGAAGGCAAAAAATTGGGCTCTCCATTGTTGGAGTCAGGCAAACGTGTAAAAGTGATTGTACGTGCAAAAACCCCTATCCTTGTACACCTTGACTTGGTGTTTGAATGAGAAAGCGTCGAGTACGGGCACCATTTTCTGTTCACGGGAGTGGTCGTACCCTGCCTTTGCCAACAACAAATGACGCGAAACGGAGGGTTGCATCAGAGGAGCGAAAACACCCCCCTCTGTTTTATCTTTGCAAGTTGTGATGTCGGCAAGTGCCGAGGAGCTCGCGTGTCCCTTTATACGTTGCGAAATAATACGTACGGCAACATACCTGGACGGAAATCGCATATTCGTTGCGTACTCCAGAAAAACGCCGTCCCCAACCCCCGATGCACGCGCTGGCAACCCGCAGGGTCTGAGCCTCAACTTGTCCAACGCTGATGGCGCTGTGGTGTGCATGAACCTGGGCCGGACATGCCGCACCATGGAACAGCTCTGCCCGGAAGGTGACGGCTCCTGCACCTACGCAATCGTACAGAGCGGGCCCTGCAACTGCTGCCCAAAGGGACGCTTGGGGCTTTCCCCGCCACCAGCCCCTGACTCTCCCAGCAGCCCACTAGCGCCCTCTCCCCTTCCCCCCAGCCCCTCCCCTCCAAGCCCCTCCCCCCCCAGCCCCTCCCCTCCGAGCCCCTCCCCTCCAAGCCCTGTGCCACCAAGTCCCAAGCCACCTTCTCCTTTCCCTCCAAGCCCAATGTCTCCGAGCAGTCCATCGTTGCCGGAACCGTCTATTCCGATCCCAACCACTTTCACCTCCTTCCCATTCTGCGAGTAAGTCTGACTTCTCGCCTTGGTAACTGCGTTGTTAAGCTTTGGGGAGGGCTCCGTGCTTTGATTATGTATTCATTGCTGCTGCTGCTGCTGCTGCTGCTGCTGTAGTTTTCCTTTCCTATTCATCCTGCTACACCGGGGGCTGTAATTGGGCCGGAAAGTTAGAAGCTGTAATCGTTGCAGGGGCGCGTCTTCCATAGCCGTTGCTTACCTTGCATGGTCCTGGTCGTTGCCTGCGAACCATAATCCTCAAAAGAGGCCCCCTAAGGTGCCACTAAGGTTCCAGTAGCCACTTCAACACTTGAATGATTTAGGTTTACAACAGATCCGATGATGCGACCAGGGGTGCTGTCCGCACACGAACACTGTCATCCGCGCGCCATGCCTTTGCCAACAGACAGGCACATCGTGACAGTAGAAACGGCATCAGCCTAATCCAACTCCGCAGTGTTTCAAATCCTTCACTGCGTCTGCCCTCGCGCGTACCAGGCCCCAGCTCATATCAGTTCACATCTCCCCAAACACTCAACGCCTCTGCCGCACCTGTCCGGCCTTGCAGATGCAAACGATTCCCTTCCGGCCTGGTTCCCTTCGAATTTGACGAAGTCACAACAGTCCGTCGCGTCGGGACCAACCGGCGGTACTGCATGACTCTCCGTACACGGCCGTGCTCAATGCCGGAAAGCCCGTGCTGTAACTCAGCGCTGTCCAAAGTGGAGTGGTGGTCCAGGGACGCGTGCCGTGGTGCCGTACGCGGCGTCTACCTGGATGGGGCCCGGGTTGACTCCCAGTGGGCCCCTAACGGAACCTTCAAGGTAATGGACTGAATAGGCCTCGTTAGTGTGGATGCGAAAGGATTATATTATATATAGAATACAGGGATTATATTACACATATAAAATAAAAGGGTTATATTACATATATAAAATAAAAGGGTTATATCACTATAACATGTGTGGCAACAAGATAATGGATCTGGAAGGGTCACCGGTGCAACCCATGTATTAGGGGTGTAGCTAGCAGGTTAGGATGGCCGAAGATGTCCACACACGCGCACTTGAGGAGGCCATGCGCTTACTGCGTGTATGGCGTGTGGTTACCGTGATTAAGATGCATTTGCCTGCGTCTTAAGCCGGAAGGCGTTAAAACGGTAAACGGCGACTATTATTAGGTGGCCCAACGGTGGGTGTGAGAGGCCTTGGAGAGGCGACTTGGATGCAGGGCAGGTGCGAAAATGCTCAGGTAGCTCAGATCCCTGTCTTAGTATAAGACAGGGATCTGTGTGAAGGCCGCCGGGCTGGGAACGCAGGGAACAAACAGAAGGTGTGGGGCTGTCGCGAGGGTCGTGCGTCCACAACGTCAAGTCGAACTGCAGATGGGCCCACAACGAAAGTTCCCCACCCTCGCAACTGAGGACGCGTGGGCTCATGTGATGCGCATGCATGTGCACGGCCCTGGAGCTCCAACATTTCAAATTGAGCTTCGTACTTGAAGTATCCTTAATCAATCCCCATACACCCAAACCCGCAGATTCCCACTGTGAATGTGGCCGCTGTTTCAGTTCCTACGGAAGGCCGGCAGCTGTGCTTTGACCTGTCAACATCGTCCGCTTGCCCCACATTGGAGAGCTTCTGCGCCAGGGGTGAAGGTGGCAGCTGCCTTTACGCCATCTTCTCGACGGACAGGAAATGCTGCCCAGTCGGCACCTTCCAGTCCACTCCCTAATCGTAAGCTGCAGCTGACGTATCGTATCTTTATGTTTGCGGCGATGTAGGCAGCGATTGGGGTTTCGGAGGCATCCACTTCCTCCACAGCATAAATATGCGGCGGTCGGGGCTTTACTTGCAGAAGTGCTTGCTGGAAGGGCTTGTTGGCCTTCAGGTGACGAAGCAGGTAATGCTCAAGTGACAATGCTGGAGGTCACAATGGCTGGGAAGGAGCCCAAGAAGAAGTTGGAAGTGGGAATTGGCAAGGCAGTGGATTGGGATGGGAAAACACGGACTGTGCCTGCCAAGGCATCGGGAAAGAGGGAGGGAAGGATGCTAAAGACCACTAAGAGTCGTCGAGGACGGGAGATTATCTCTTGCTCGGATGGGAAATATGCGAGAGAGAAGTAGGTTTGTGTGGTCGTGTCTGTACCCAAGATCTCCACATTGGGGGATAGCTGTGTGGGTGAGACGCCTACGATGTCGCATTCCTGCTGGGATGCCCCTGGGCCGATGCGGCCGCCGCCCATAACGGGAAAAAGCCAGCAGGTGTAAGTTCCTGGTGGTGCATGTATTCGTGTTGGATCCATAGAACTCTATAGGGAGCTATGCCTGTGAAATGAAGGAATGTCCATACAGCATCTCTATTTCCAGGCCTATCTATTATGCGGTCCTCGTCATTATACGATGACCCTGTCTAAGGAGCATACAAAGTGATAAGCCGGCGGTCGGGCCGGCTAAGGCGCGACCGACCTGGATAAAGTATGTTAGTGGTTGGTTGCGATATTAGCATATTTGGCCAAGCCTCCCGGGCTCCGAGAGGGACCCCATGGAAGGTAGTTCTACAAGCCGCGGGCAACGCAGGCGATCTGCATCGCCCGGATATGTTCGGGTGTTTAGGCCTTGGTTTTCAAGGGCGGCGATGGCAGGTCTGCAAAAATTTCCAGGTTTACAAGTAGGTTGTTAAAGCTTGGTTAGTAGGACTAGCCAGGGCCGAAGCAGGTGCCGCAAGGACGGCTTTCGCGCATGTTACTCGTTTTTGTGTTGGTTGAAGCCGTCCGATGGTCGTTGTTTTGACAAGTGTAGGACTAGAACCGGCAGTCGTGCAGCCAATAATTCATTTAAGGTATTCTTTGAATGCATCCTAGTGATTGTGTGCGTGTTGAGGCGCTGCCAGGTGCGCTATCCGCTGCGCCTCCTGGGTTATGGGAGAAAGATGCCACCCTCAGGCGTGGAACTCTGTCCTGTACTGTCATGCTATGCTATGCATGGCATGGCGTGAATGCATCCTGAACCCTCGATGATCCACCTGCAACATTACACACTATTACACACGCCTTGCCGTGCTCACTCCGCACCGTTCAGTCTCTAGCAGTTGAGCATTTGTAATAAACCTTACACGTGTTATTCATAATTCCGCCTTGCACCTTAACCAGACCGGCGGGCAGCAGGCCGGTCACGTACTTGCAAGGCCTGGCCCAGAAAAGAGTTTGCAGTACAGCATCTTCTTCAGCAAAGTGCATTCAGAACCAGGATTATCCAGCATGTATTTAGCATGGTCCATTATTAGGTGGGATTTGGCAGCTGACATGGACATGTGAATCTCCCAACCCGCTTACTATGCACCGTCACCCCCATCCCGATGCCGGATGCCGGATGCCCGCCCCGACACTTCATCTGAGCTAGAGTTTCGGTCCAAAATGCTTAACGTGGGCTTCAATACCACCATCGAGATGGTTCGCGAAGCTAACACCGCGTGCATCTGTTGGCATGATTGCTCAGGCAACACATTCATAAAACGTAAACATCCACGGACGGAAGATCCGTAAAGTTATCCATATTATCCCGTATGGATTGTCCTTCAAGTGCTTAGGTCTCGGGTGCCAGGCGTCCTGAGCTGTCCGAGGGTAAATCAGCAGTTGATGTTTTGCTGCTCCGATACCAAAACGGTAGCGAGAACTCCAAGCTGATTGCGCTGTTGCGATGGGCAATCATAATATGTGTAGCTTCGAATTATATACCGTTATCATGTCAATATAGTTGGCTAACGGGCATAACATTTCCTCCTTTCAGCTTTCCACGACTGAGCAGGAAGTAATCGAGCTTGATTTTTAGGATACTCAGTTAACGAAAGATTACGGGAACGCGTTTAAGAGAAATGTTGCCTGTTATCGTTGCTGCAGTGGTCCTTCTGGCCATCCTCGGTGGGGTGGCTTACCTAGCTATCAAGACGACGATGACTGCAAAGAAGGACGAGGAGACCCTTGTTCAGCAGCAGCGACCCCAGGCGAGTTCTTATTATCCCCACGTCAGGCATGTCCCGCCAAAATGATGGATCAAAAACTATTCTGTGCGTCCCGACAGGCTGCTGTGATAGCTCGGCAAGCTGCGCCTGCGGGCGGTCGCCAGGCAGCTTTGGATCGCATGCGGGCAGGCATGCGTCAACGGCTGGCTGCGCGACAAGCCGAGGAGGCGGGTGGTGCGCAGGCTGGCGCGGCAGCAGACGATTATTCAGGCGACGGCGACGGGACAGCAAGCTATAGCGGCTCCGATGATGACGTGAGAACCGCCCGCGTGTCCTGGTGGTAACAGTGCCGTGCACTATGACCCGGCAGCATAACCCAACTAATTGCATCCATTCCCCCTCCATGGATTGTTTACCAAACATTTAACGCCAAGACCAACTTACTTCACATTTCAGGCCGATGACGGGCCGCTGGACCGGAGGGCTGCTAGGAGGGCCGCCCGGCGGGAAGGCGCAGCGGCTCAACGGGTCGCGCAGGAGGCCCGACAGGGCAAGCGCAGCGCGTACGAGGAGCGGCGGGCCAAGCGGGAAGCGGAGCGGGAGGCTCAGGAAGCGGCGCAGGTGGGGATTGCTCGGGTCGGGGTTGTGGGGCCCATCTAAATGAGCACCGTCACTCAGGGGTATGATGGCAACCGGGCCTATGTCGTATATGTAGTGCCCGCACGGAGGTTTTCCCCTTCGCCCTGCCAATGCTCATCTGTTTCGTATCGGACGTTTATCTTAATTTCCTCCCCCGCCTTCAGAGCTACTCAGGGGCAGTTTGCATCATGGCTTTGTAATCCCTCCGCGTCTTGCTTTCAAACAACATTTCCTCCCCCACCCCGCAACACACATACGAACGCAGGAGGAGGAGATGCGGCGGGCCGCGGAGGAGCGGGCTCGTCGTGAGGAGGAGGAGGCGGCAAAGTGGATGGGACAGATAGTGCTTGAGGAGCAGGGCGAGGGTGCGTGATGCTAGCAGCAGCCACAGGGGCATCAATAGCAGCAGCAACAGCAATTGCCGCCGCAGCTGGCAAGATTCCAGGGGTTGGAAAGCTGAAAGCTAAACACAGAAGCCCACTGCAGACCGTTGTCAAGGACTTCCATGTTTTGGCGCCTTGCTGCACCCATGCACCCAGCTACCTACGTACCCGCGCCGTTGTCTTGGCCTGCGCCGTGTCGTGTCGTAGAGCCCACCGCTCCCCACCCTCACCCGCACAGGCTTTTACTTGCTGACCCGCAGTGTCCTCCTCCTGCGCGCTGCCCTGCACGTAGACCCCATTTATCCTCTACCACTTGACACTTCTTCACACGCCATGTCGCTTCGTGTGCTCGGAAGTCCTCTACATTGAACTTTTTCACTCCACAGCACCTCCTCACTTCACACTTAATTCCTCACTTTTTGCACGTACGTTACTTCCCGTAATCACAGTTCACACGAAGCTCGGCTGTGTTGCATTCCGAGGTCGAGTTCATTTTTTTCGGTTCACTTTGAACTAATTTTGGTCTGATATTGAAGCTTGTGAACAACCTATGTTGACGACAACATCAATTGACTGCGGCGCACTTGGGGGGGAATAATGTCGGAATGGGGGATGCCCTTTTGGAAAACTCTCTACACGCAGAGGGCGACGAGTCGGGCGCGGCAGCGGAGAGCCTCCTAACCCAGTTTGTGGAGTACATCCGCAGCCGGAAAACGGTGCCGCTGGAGGCCCTGGCGCTGGAGTTTGGTATGCGCACCGCAGAAGTGATTGACCGCATCCGGGCGCTGGAGGCGGGGGGCAGGTTGACCGGAGTTATGGACGAGCGGGGCAAGGTGAGCGCGTTGGCTGCTTGTGCACCTATCTTCACGAAGCCCTGCGGCACACACAGATGATTCCATTACTGTCATGTTGCATCTTGTGAATATGTATAAACTTGTATACATGCATACAGCGCTCTTATGTACTTGTATCCGCGGGCGGGAGGGACGGTGGAGAGGGCTAAGGAGCGATAAACAACAGCACAGAAAAGAAAGGAGAAAAGGCACGTGAAGGTTACCCACCGTATCGCAACAAGCATCTCGGCGCATGTGGATATGAATGCGCATGGTTGAAACGTTTTGTGTGCAGGCAGGGTGGGCGTATCTATTTGACGGGAAGTAGATTGCTTTCCCGCCCACGACGCTAGGATGACGATGGCGGCGGCGGATGGCTGTGCTCAACGGCGGCTGAGGCCAAACAGTCCTTGACTTCCTTTCCCCCCCTGCCTTGCCGGCCTCCGCCTCCGCTCTATGGTCCACAGTACATTTACATTAGCTTGGACGAGATGAACGCAGTCGCGTCGTACATTCGGTCACGAGGCCGCATCGCGATTGGCGAGCTGGCGGCGCGGTCCTCTTCACTCATCGATCTGGAAAGCAAGGCTGAGCCGGCAGCTGCGGGCAGGGGGGCGGACGGTGTGGGCGCCGTCGTGGACTTCGACCAATTGCTGGTGGCGGCATGAGTGTGTGGGGCCCGTGTGCGTATCAAACACGGCGCCTTCCTTGGCCTGCACGTGGCGGCAATTTAACGTGCAAAGGATCTTGGTTTTGTGGGTGCATGTTCTGTAGCGACTGGGTGAGCCAGCCAAGGGTGAGGGTGATGACTGGCCACCCGGTTTGCTTGCCTGATTACCTTGGTATATGTGTGTGTGGGGGGGGCATTGCAATGACGAGGTGACAGTGCTGATGATGAGCATCCCTAGAGATTCATCGTCGTGTTGAGCCAACAAGCTCTAATCGTGGCCCCTCGTGAAGAGGTCGTTTCGGCTGTTATCGACGAGAGTCTTGGCGGCTGTGCCGTTACGGCGGCATGGTGTTTTCATAAAGCTGGTATGTCTCACCATCCTTCAGCACACAGCATTCAGGGTATGGAGAGGGTACCCAGCAACCAGGTGGTGGTGTGCACGTGGCAGGTCATGGGTACATGTGGCGTATTCGGAGCTGTCGTGTGAGAAATGTGAAGGGTACATTTTCCACCCCAAGGAAATGAGTCAGGAGTAACAGATAAGAATACCGTATGCAAGGCATGCAAGAATGGTATAGAGGCTCGATAGTAGCTGTACATGTATGGCTCTGCCGCGGCACTATCAGACACAGTTGACCACGGAGCCACCAGGGTTCCAAGTGAAATTCCAAGTGAAGGCGCCTCCATCACCACAAGCCAATCAACTGGGACATCAATGACGATCAATAAGCTGGACGACAATTTGAAGTCCCGTACAACAATTGGGGATCATTTCGGCTTCGAGTGCTTCAGGCCTTGTAAGGCAAACCGAAGCTTTGGCAGCTCAGGACGCCCACATAAGGCCCTCACATTGCGTGTTTTTGTTCCAGTTGCGCGGGGAAGTTGTTTTTACGTACATCCGATGCAGCATCTATACTTGGGAAGAGACCAGCAGCTGGTACATGCGACATTGCGTTTCCATGGTGGGAATGCTGATTGCCGCATTCGTCTAGCTCTGTTGCAACCCGCTGCCCCTTCACCTCTCCTACCCTCCTGCCATGTGAACCCTAGCCATGCACTGAAAACCCAACCTGACCTGAAAGATACGCTAGTAACCAGCAGCCCGCGCTGCTGCTCCCTTGGAAATGCCTGCATGTGCTGTATGTTCCCCTGCGACCATTCCGACGTGTGCTCCTGTAAGGACGTGGCGAACGGGGCGGGCCTACACCACACGCCATATGCATGGACATTGAATTTACGAAGCAACGCCGTGGCGCTTTCCGTCCTGATCTGGCTCCGCTGCCATTAACTAACATGCAGTACACAGTACGAGCAGATGCGAATTTTATCATTATTCATGGGTCGTGAGTCAGCGGCGAGGACATGGTGCCGTTGCCGGCGTTGCGTTTGCCACCGTTGCGGCAGCTGGCAACATGTTGCCGACAGTTGCCCTCCTACGGCAGCATGCGATAATAAATAACTAGGTTGTGTCAATGCTTGTCGTACACCAACGACAAGGTGCCTCATTCAGCATTCTTGACAGCAGCAGGTGCCGCAGCTGTGGCGGTCGCCCCCTCGTCGGTGGCACCCATCCCAGCTGCCCCTGCCTCATTCAACCCCGTGTTGGCGTTTCCTCCTCCTGACCCGGTAGCTGCCGCCTCCGCGGCGGCCGCCTCCGCCGCTCGCGCCTCTTTGGCCTTGTCCGCCGCCAGTGCTGCCCAGCGGTCGGCATCAGCTGCGATCTCCGTGCCCCCATCAGCGGAATCATCAGCGCTCCCGCTGCCGATAAGGGACCCCGCATATGAATCGCTGCCACCGCCTCCTGTTGCTTCGGACCCCATCGCTGCTGCTGCGCTTTGAGCTGCCGCCAGCGCTGCCGCCGCCGCCGCTGCCGCGGCAGCTGCTCCACCGCCACCCACGTCTAGCCCTCCCGTCACGGCTGCGTTGCCATCGCCGCCGTCACCTCCGACGGCGGAGCGGCCACCGCCCTGATGGCCGTTACTCCCACCAACATTGCCGTCGATGTCGCCGCCGTCCCCGCCGTCGTGCCGCAACGCACCTCCTGAATGCGTCCTTCCGACCTCGCTGCCAGTTGCCAGCAGCCCCGGCAGCGTCATTGCCCCTGAACCCTCTCCTTGGGGGGTGCTGTTCGTCGCCCATGCCGGCCACATCTTGAACCGTGTGTAGTTAGCGTCGGTGTCGCCCCCCAAGCCGCCGCCGTCAGCGTTATCTCCGCCACCGCCAGCTCGTCCTCGCCCAGCTTCTCCAAACTCCGATTCATCCGAGTGAAAAAGGCTTTCGAAGCTGTCCATGCCTCCAACGCCACCGCCACCGCCGACCCCCCCCGTGGCCGCCAACACAGCCCCAGAATGCGGCCACCAGTAGTTCGCCACGTGAAGGAGGAACCCACATCCTGCACTGGCAAGCTTATCGGTGTCGTACATCGCGAGGCCGTCGTACGCGTAGATATCTACCACGCGGCCCGCAGGCGCCGCCAGCACCCTGGCCAGATCCGGTCGCATAGGTTCCCGGCCCATCATATCGTACGCCATGATGGGATGACGCGCCAGAGAGCGCGCCGGCAGCGCCCACCAGACCGCCTCTCGGTGCGGATCCATGCGCGAGGTAGTCACGGCGATTCGCTGGATGCGGAACACAGTGACCCGTGGGTCATCCCGAATTAAACATGCATGAATGGACGGCCAGCCGTGTCCAAAGGCCGAGTAGAGGTAATCGTTTATGCCGGCCAGCAGCAGCATCACCCCGGGGCCGCAGGATGACAGGCCCAGCAGTGCATGGCTGGCCACCAGCGCCTGGTCGTACTTGTAACCCAGTGGCGACCTCTCCGCCATGTCCCAGGCCACCACCACGAGGCGGCCCTTGGCCATCAGTGCAGCGATACGCGGCACCCGATCCAAGCCAGCTCGAGTCATGCGGTCAGCGTACAGCAGCACGCCGGCTGGCGCGTGACCAGGGGGGCGCCGTAAGGTATGATCCCAGGGTTTGGGTGGAGTGTGGGTGAGGTGGGGAGTGGGTGTGTGGGGGAATCCCATGCAGCTGCCGGCGTCCAAAGTTCGACACTGCTGCGATCCTATGCAATGAGGTACGGCCCATGATTCCAGAATTATGGATTCCAGGATTATGATTCCAGAATTATGATTCCAGAATTATATTACGTTACCGACATTTGTTTTTGTGTGGGGTGGGAGGGTGGGGGCAACGCTTGAGGAATCAAGGGCGGATTGTGGTTGGCAGGGGAGGAGGGGATAAAAAGTGCCGCAAAGCGTCGATGTATCGTACTCCCCAGCAGAAGACGATAGCCGCATATGAGTAATGCCTTGTTGTTTAGCTTACCTTACATACAAAAATAGATTTGATGCTTTTTCGTGAGGGAAGCTCGGGGCAGGAGGGGTGGTCGTGAGGTAAAAGGTGGGGAGAAGTGCGTTTGGTATGGATATGAAAAGATTATTAGGCGCAAATAGGCCGACACAGACCACCCCCGACCAGGCCGGGGTATCCGATGTCGGCCCCAACGCTTCCAGGACCAACCGCCACCCCATGAGCCCTTAGCCCCCTCTATGACCGCCCCTCAGGCGCCCCCTCTCCCCCCCGCCCTGTATCCCACTCACCTCCTCCGATGCCGACCTGGTACACCACGTAATTGTAGATACGGTTGGCCATGAGCCGCGTGTGGTACTCCCAGCGTGTTCCGTTCACACCCGAGCTGCGTAGCGGGAGGATGAGCGACCACAGCGCCGGCACAGGCTGCACGCCCTCAGTCGTCGTCGTCGACTCCGATACAAGCAGTCGGCGGCATAGGCGCTCGGAGGTGAGCGGAAGGCAGAAGCTGGTGCGGTAGCCGGGGAAGGACTCCTCGTACAGCTGGAAGCCGAGGATATCACACAAAGCAGCCGAATGCAGCCATTTTTGTGTCTTACATGACGCCAGACGTGGGCTCTGTGAAGCCATGGCCTCCGACTAACTGTACCTGGGAAAGTCAACTGCAAGGCTACGGCTGCCCACATGGCGTCCTTGCTTGCTAAACTAAACGGCGGCTGCACAATACAAAGGAATGGATCTGGGTTCTCGGCGGCGCATCTTTCTAAATCGAATATGTAACGAGTCTGTACATGTGTGGCTGGCTGGTGGGCTTGAGCCCTGGAGGCGGGTGACACACACGGCAGGGCACGCGTCCGTGGGTTGAGCACCCGCGCCATACCTTAAAGCAACGCCCAGGTAACTTGGAATCTAAGGAAAACGTGAAATGGAAGGGCCGCAGAGGAGACTTGACGTCCGGGTTCTTGACCGCATCTGTGGTGGGTTGCGCGTGCACAATTGTGCCGCGAGGTGTCTCCAGACGAAGTTGCGGTTGCCAAACGCTCGGGTCAAAAGCCATGACCATATAGCCCTTTTGAGTTCGGTTGAGCGCATCTAGGTCCTCTGCCCAGGCGAAGCCATGCACCTCTGACCGCCCGCTGCCGTCACCCCATGTGACTCGCTTGAGCCAAACATTTAGAAGGATCACCTTGTCATTTATTAGCGCCGAATACTTTGCGTAAAGCTGAACTTGCGTGACCCCGAGGTCGTGCGTTGTATCACGCAAATGCTGGTTTACATCGCGCGTACTTTGGGACGCTCCTCCTCCAACAAGGATAAAAGTAAATATAATGACTGCAGAGCTGATAGATACCCCTTGTGGAATAGACATTGCAGGTGCCTAAATCTGCGCAGTAGCACGAGAGGAAATGCTGCAAACTTCATCCGCAACAACTGCTGGGAAGATTAAAATGAACGGTTAAGTAAAAGGAGATAGCTTGAGCAGCTTACATTCGAATGTTCACTAAATGGAAGTGACGAAGGAAAAACCGTACGGTAGCAATGACGTCAGGCGAATTGAATTGGTTCGTCCTCACGCGTCCTTATGCACTCGCAGCACAGCCCCGCGGCACCTGCCTGTTACCTTCCTACGTGTCTGTGGCCCGGGCCAAACGCCGTCCGTCCCGCCTTCACAAGCAACACCGTACATTCCCTTCACGTGCCGTACTCACAATACCAGGGCCGGACGCTGCTGCCCGTCGCCGCAAACGAGGCCCTGTTCCCCCTCCATGCCCTACAGTGCATTATTACACCATACATACGCGCTCGCGCTGCGTCTCGACGTCTGTATGTTCCCTTCCAAAACACACACATCCACGCGCACACACACAGGCCTGCTCTTCTCCAAAAGCAGCTGGTCACTAAATGAGTAGGCCCCATAACCCCCCAAGACCAGACCCGGCACATCCAGCTCGGTCGCCGGGCAGATTCCATGCGCGCATACCAAAGCTGCTGCTGCATGCGAGCAATAAACCGCAGGTCAACTAACGCTAGCTCCACCTGAACTCCGCTGATCAGAAGACGGACGTCCATGGACCGCAAATGCGCGGACCGCCTCTCACTGCACTGCAGACAGAGGGTCAGACACTCTGATAGACCAGGTGCCAGGCTGTCAGACTGTCAGGCTGCCATACACACTGTATCCAGCACGGCGAGTCCAACAGATACTCAGGTCGGACCAGGCCATTGCGGCCGACACCAACCCAGATCAGTCCAGCAGTAACCACATCCATCTGATTGGGGCACACAGACATACAGACAGGCACCTGCCCTCATAAATAGCCGTACCGCACAGCAGCAGGTCGCGAAAGCAGCGCGGCACGACAAGGTCAGGTCAGGTTAGACCTGCAGGTAGGTTCTCAACCAACGAGAGGGAGCCAGAGAGCCTTGAATCTTCACATCAGATCATGTCCTGAGCCAGGTACGCCTCCAGCTCCGCCTCTTCATCGTTTCGGTCGTCTGCCTGCACCACTTTCTTTCGCTGCGGCGGTGCCGAACGAAACATGAGCGGCTTGCCGGTCTTCTTGAACACGGGTGCCGCCGCTCGTTCCAGAGCTCTCGCCATGCGGGCCTCGTGCTCCCGGTGCTGCGCAGAGAGCTTTTCATCGCGGGCAACCTGATGAAGCCAGGATGGGGACGGGAGGGAAGAGGGGAACGAGGGCGGGGCATTAATCATAAGAAGAAGAACAACAACAACAAAATGAAGAAGATGAAGATGATAGCCCCCCACGACCAGGCGACCCCAATCCCTACGCTGTGCACACACACACACATACACACGCACACCTCATATACTGTAGCCTCGACAAAGTATGTGCGTACCGGGGACTTGTGCCACACCCAGAATCCCCAGACCGGGGGAACCCCGCCCCGCCCCGCACCTTTCGCCGTTCCTTCTCTCGTGACTTCTCTGCACCATCCACGTATTCCATGGGCATGGCCTCTGCGATAGACAGGTACTCCTCCAGCTTCATCTCAATGTTGGTCAACATCTGGCAGCCGGGACGTGTCAAGATGCGATGGCGGCGGAGGGGAGGGAAAGAGGTAATGAAAGGAGAGAACAAGGCGACCACACGGGGCTTAAATTGTACGGCAAAACACAACACGAAGGCGGGTGGCGTCCGGGCGCAATGGCGGTGAGCAGCAATCCCCAACAATGGATGGACGAAACCGAAGTAGGGGCGGGAAGAGGGGAATTGGGGCCGATGTGCGACGAGGTAGACCAGAATCCAGAACACAAAACACACAAAAACTGTTAAATTCTTCCTCTCGCCTCCCCTCGCCTCCCCTCACCCGGGCCTTCGTCCCCTCCTTCCCCCTCCCCCCGCCCACCTTCGCCCCCCATACCGTCCACCCTTAATGGCCATAGCTCCAAACCCCTTCCACACACTCTCCGCACACCCGTCAGAGGGACGGTTACCTGCAAGGTACTGATGGATGCGTCCGCATCAAAGCCGCAACGCACGTAGACCTCCCGGACCTTATCACCCAGCTGCTTCAGGTTCACGGGTGCACCCGCCCCGGCACCGCCGCCGCCCGGCTGACCCGTGGGTCCGGAGCTGCCCCCTCCGCCCCCCGTGTTGCCCATGCTGAGTGTGAAGGCGCCCTCGTTCTCCAAAGTGCGGTCCTTCAGGCGGCGAGCCTTCTCCCGTGCGGCCACGATGGCAGCTTGGAGGGAAGCGACCTGCAGGGGGCAACAGGGGACACGGGTGTGGGAGTAGTAGGAAAGCAGTGGCGTTGTTACCGCCCGAGGTAGGAGAAAGAGTAACTGGAGGAACCCTTTCTCCTTCCTCGGGCAGTATGCTCTCCCTATGCGCCCTCCCCTTTCCCCGCACCTAGGGCCCCCGCCATTTCCCAGCCCAGCCCAGCCCAGCCCAGCCCAGCCCAGCCCACCTGTCCCTGCAGCGCCAGCGCCTCCGCATCCATGCGTGTCTTGGTATCCCTCAGCTTCTGACGGAGCTCCTCCAGGGCCTCCTCAGTCTCCTAAGGGGGGCGGAGGAGCGGGAGGGAGAGGAGGAGGAGGGCGGGAGGGGT
>NW_003307637.1:145887-151842 GCF_000143455.1 Volvox carteri f. nagariensis
GGGGGGGGGGGAGGGGGAGGGGCGGGAGGGCGAGGGCGGGAGGGCGGGAGGGCGAAATTAATAACCGGGGGCCGGGGAACACACACACCTGCAAAAGAGCCAAAAAGTACAACTGCCTACACGGTGCGTGTTAGGGGGTGTGGAGGAAAGGGGAAAAAGGTAGACGGAGCTGGTAGACGGAGTCACATGCAAATTTATGGAATGCAGGGTTGAAATGGGAAATGCGGAGTGGCCCATCATGGATTGAGGACTTATCATACACTAAACGGTGGGCAAGAGGAGAGGTGGTCTTCCCCCCACTCCTCCCGCCCGCCCGCCCGCCCTCCCCTTCGCAGTCCCGCAATTCCGCACCTGCGCGTTCTGGATGTAGAATAGGTTGCTCTCCTCAAGCTGCTTGTACACCGCTAGCAGCTGGGACGGCTCCTGGAAGTACATCTCCTCGTCGTCGGGGTCCATCTGGAAGTCCAGATTGGGGGGCGGCGGCTCCTTCTCCTTCATAATCTCCTGCAGGCGCATTACGTGACCCAGTTGCGGAAGGGAGAGGACGGGGGTGAACACATTCCGTTACGCACGAAGGCCTTGTACGGTGTACGACATGGCATGAGAGTTGGTTTAAAGGTCTATACGATGTGTTCACGGGATCGCAGGATTACAACCCCCCTTCATGTCCCAGCCGTGATTCACCCGCCTGGTGATTCACAGCAATGAGCCAACCCGGTATCCGCCAGCCCCTCCATCCTTGCATCGGATATTCCCCTGATGCGAAGGGGGCCGGCCCATTCCGCTATCTGGCCCCTGTTGACGTCTGTCTGTGTTGTATTGGGCCCCCCAGGCCCTTAACAGCTCCCAGCTTGCAGCTCCCGCCTCCTCCTCGACCCCTCAAGGGCTGAACCCCACAAGCCAGGTCCCAGGTCCCGGGGCCCCCCCATCAAAAAGGCAATAATAAAAAGTCATGGTGGCACAACAATCACACCTTCACATACATCTCGCCATTGCCACCTTACACCTTAGACAGCTCCAGGGATCAGCGGGCCAGCGGACCTCATGCCTTCTCACATCAACCACCCAACCACCTAATCAGTTAGTAGGTTAGTTAATCAGTCAGTCAGTCAGTCAGTCAGTCACGCAGCCGTGCCCTCTGGACTGCCTTCCGCCTGGTCTTGTGCCCTTTCACAGCCCCCCCCCCTGCCCACAGCTGCCCTACCCCTGAGGACCCCCTACCCCTCCGCCTCCCAACCCACCACCATGCTCTCCACCCTGCCCACAGCAGCCTTCACGCCAATTGCCCATTTCCCCACCCCAGCCGCCTCTCCGCAATGCAAAACCTCACACGCACGCACACACGTATGTGCGCGTATGCAAGCGGCGCGGACAGCACCACGGTCACCGCCACCGCCCTGACAACCAGCTCCCGCATCCACCATCACCACCATGGCAACCACCATTCATGATGACGCACCTTTAGCAGCGCCAGGCTTTCCTTAATGGCCCTCTCCGCCCGCTCCGCCTGCTGCTGTGTTCGCGCATTGGCGTAATCGGACTCAGCCTGTGCCTTGGCTGCCAAGCCCGCTTCACGACGCTGTCGTAGCGCGTCGCATTGCCCCTGCCATTCCGCCACCAGCGCGTCTTTTCGCCGCTGAGAAGAGGGACACGGGAGGGGCGAGAAGGTGGCGCGCGTGTATGTGTATGTGTGTACGAGTGTAGGATAGGATGAATGTACGAAGATACGAATTTGTGGTTGTATTGTGACGGGAGGTTACTTAAAGGGGCCTCACTGGCATGTGGGTTACGCGGGGGGAGCGCGTTGTTGGGGTTTGGAAATCTAGCAAGAGCGCACTGCAAGAAACATCATAAAGAGTTCTAGGATCCAAACGAAATCCAAGACACTACTCTAATTCAAAGTGCAGCGTGGCATGTGCCGTAAAAGCCTTACGTACAGCCACGGTTAAACTCAATACATACATACGTACGTACATAAATGCAGATACAGAAGTCTGGAAACCCTCTCTCGGATATTCATTACCTCGTCGAGGTCGTACACCAACGGACGTGACGTCATCCAGCCCCGACGACTGAGCGACCCAGCTCCTTGGAAGTCATCCTTCCTCCCCAACCCTCTCCCTCCTCCGTCCCACCCGCTCCCTCCGTACACCTCACCTGCAGCTTGGCTGCTTGCTGCTCAAACCACTCCGGCGGTGTGATGCTGTCCAAGAACTCCTTGTACCGCCGGCAGTCCTCGAGCTGCTCCTCGTATTTGTTAAGCTCGGAACGGAGGGCAGCTGTGGCCGTGTTCAGGCGCTTAATTTCTAATACTTTGTCCTGTTTGGCTTTTGCTTCCGTCTCCGCACGCTTGATTGCCTCCTGCACCTTCTCGTCGTTCTCTTTTAAGAACGCGTCGAAGCGGAGGGCGTCCTCCTCCAGCATCTGCTCTGACTTCTTCAGCGCCTCCTCACGCTGGCGGGCGCGCTCCTCTAGCTTTTTGATTTCAGCACGCTTGGTGTCGAGGCTCATCTGCAGCAAGAAGATTTCGCGCTTCTTGGCAATGAAGTCCGCCATGTTTTCCTTTTCTTTCCGTCGGTCCAGCGTACCGATGCTTGATGTTGCAAGGGTGGCGGTGGGTTTCGGCCCTTTTGGTGGCCGCAGCTCCCGCAGCAGTGCTCGGGCGTCGGGTGTTGCCGTCGCCTGCATTTGTGACGCGAACGTCGTCTTTTCCGCAACGCCCGTAGTTTGAGCAGCGATCTTCTGCTGCTCCTTTCGCGCCCGCTCCTCCTCGCGGAACCGGAAAATCTCCTCATCCGCTGGGATGTTGAAGGGGTTCGATGCAGCTATCGCAGCCTCAGAAGCGCTGCGCGGCATCTGGCTGCCGGTCTGGACTGAAGGTTCCTCGTAGAGCGGCATGGCTGCTCCACGTCTTAACTCAATTGGCAAGGTCTAATGTTCGCCCACAGCATGTCACCACGTGTGCGTCAGCACTCTCCGAGAAGCATATTTTCGCTTTCCAGATGTAAGCTCAATGTTTACCGGATTTTCCGTGCTGGGTTACTTGGCTCGTCAGTGTTCAGTCTGCTGCGAAAGACTAAGCCGCGTTACCCATCACCTAACAAACCCTTAAGATAAACAATATTTATGTAGTATTCAAAGATATGTTCAAAAGTATCAAAAAATTATGACAAACTTAACGCCGTTGTCCGCAGAAACAAATCTAGCTGAAATTGCAAGATGCTGACCTTAGGTCTCACATAGTCTAAGTGCCCTTTCATAAGTTTCAACATGAGCTGCTCCAGCAAGGGTGGCACTCTAAGTTTCCGTTCGTGCCGTACAAGGTCATCTTACGGTAGCCAGTAGGCCCTCCCTTGGCAATCCTGTAAAGTAATATATTAAATACATGGATACAGTTTATAATGATACAGAAGTGTTGTGACTTCGCGAGCCACCTTTTACTTCGCAGTAGCAGCAGGGACAGGGACCATGGTTACAACACGAGAGTCCTCAGGCGTTAATTGCGATGAGCCGGACCCTGGACCCTGGACCCCAGCAGGCAGGCAGCCATCCGCATTCCTACAAGATCTGCAATCTCCACCAACCGCCAGCGGCAACCCTATACAACTGTGTGCAATAAAAAAAACTCCGGACACGTGGCAACGAAAAACCCGCCACGCCCAGGCTCCGACTTTCAGAACAAACATCCTTCATTCTGTCAAGCACACGAACAGATTTCGGTTAAAAATGTATGAATCTCTTAATCGATAGCGGACTAACTGCGCCTGGCGAGGTAGATGTACGGTACGCCCAGCGGCTTGGTTTGGTTAAGAGAGGGTTATCCCGTCCGTACAAGTACGTACGCTAAACCACTAGACTCGTTCACACGGCGATGGCAGATCACTCGATTGGTGGCTGCTGACGACCTTGACAAGAACCCCATGTTTAGGGGATCACTGCATTGTTATGCGCATTCGAATTCTTACCCCAGCATCAGCATCAGCATCAGCATCAGCATCAGCATCAGCAGTAGCAACATTTAAAATCGTTTCCATCCTACCCCAGATTTATCGTTGTTTTGTTTTCACAGAACAGAAATATTTTCACAGAAATTTCCTCCATTAATCCATGGCAAGCAAATGTACGGCTGTAGACACTGTACGGCTGTACGGGCAATCGAAGGTATTTGCAGTCTTGTCGTCGTCCAGGCTAGGTTGCCCAGGGCGGCAGGCTACAGGCTCCGCCCGGGACCACGCGGGGGTATCGCCCACGTACCTCACCCATCCTACTCCCTGGTTCCACTAACCACCTCGCCGCCCTGCACCCCCCCTTCCCTTTACACGCGGCCACCCCCCCGCCGGGACCCCTGCGGAGGATAGCCCTGCTGCCCACCGCGGCCGCTTCCGTACCCACGATCGTACCCGCGGCCACCGCGGACGGGCCTGCCACCTGCTTCGTCACCACCAGCACCAAGCCGCCCACGCCCGGAGCTGAACACGTCCCCACCCGAGCCGCCGCCGCGGCGTCCGTACCCGCGCCCTCCGCCTCCGTCGGCGGCAGCGGCGGCGGTGGCGGCGGGTCCCCTGGCGCCGCCTCGGAAGCCCCCCCGGCGGGCTCCACCGCCGCCGTCGCCGTACCTACCGCTACCACCTCGGCCAAAGCCGCCAGGGTAGACCCCGTCGTCGCCGCCGGCTCCGAAACCACCCGCGCCTGGGCTGACCCTGCAGCCGCGCCCTCCCCTGCCGTCGCCGCCCCGACCGCCGGTAACCCTGCCGCGGCCCCTCCCACCGCGAAAGCCGCCGCCGCCGCCGCCGCCGCCGCTGGCATCTCTTCCGTCACCGTCACCGCCGCCGCCACCGTACGACATGTATTCCCGACTGTTGCCAACGACATCGGCGCTGGCTTGTGCCGCTGGCACACCACCCCGTCGGAACTGCCGTGACCCCATGAGGGCGGGCGGGTGGGTGGGTGGAGGAATCGTTTAGTGTTGGTAATGGTGACGATGATGACGTCATAAAAACAACGAATCAAGTGCCGACTGCGATAGTGCGGATGGCCATGCAGCCCCGTGTGCACCAAGTGCTAGGGGCCCAACCGTGTGGATGTGAGAAAAAGGGGAGGCGCGCAGGCCGGCAGGCGGGCCGGCGGCTCGGAGGGGGGGTGAGAGGTATGAAGCAAAGGACGGCAGCGGAGGGGAGGGGGGAAGGCGGGTTCCAGGAACCATGAACGGCACTTCTGCGTCGGACACAAAAACAAACACACACGCACATACACACACATGCACACACGCACACACGCGCACACACACATGCACACACATACATACACACACGCATACACCCGCACTCTAACTGGCCGCAGGACGGCTTGCATCCCTTCCACCTACCCTCTCTCCCTCCCTCCCCCTCCCATCCTAACCCTAAGCCGCTACGTCGCTTCTAAACACCCACATCGCCATGTGGCCGCAGGCTTGGGGACCTCCAGCAATGCAACCTTTACCAGCTCCCTCCCTCACCTCCCTTTCCCCTCCCTTCCCCCTACCTGTCCCATTCCCCCCTTGCCGCTGCTACTGCTGATACCCAGCACCCTCTTCGCGTAGCTCCTGCCGCGGGCTGCAGCCGCCTCCAGCCGCCGCCAGCTGCTGCGGTCCACCAGGAGGGCGGCGGGCAGGAAGCGGTTGCGGTTCTGGCGTGTGTGTGTTTTGGATTGGGGTGGGGAGGTATACGGGATATGGCCAAGAGGGGCCGAAGCGTGGATCGCAAGCGCGGGACAGCGGGTTGAGATGGCTTAACAGCCTCGCCTCACCTTGCGTGACCCCGACGAGGCGGAATGGACCGGACTGGAAGTACGGCATGAGCGTTACAAACACACGCACACACGGACACAGTATACAGACTCCTATTTAGGTCGACGTGTCACAGAGGCCGATACAAAAAAGCCGCGACAAGACCGCACACGAAATGCACAAAAAATGGG
>NW_003307637.1:152227-154045 GCF_000143455.1 Volvox carteri f. nagariensis
AGTGATTAGGGGCGGTGTCCAGGGTGGCCCGGTGTGTATTGTTGGGGGGGCTGAGAGAGATGGATCGAGAAGAGCATTCAAGCGGTAGTAATAACTCTTAACCACGGCGGGGGAGGACCCTGTGAACTATCGGAAGGTCATCCAGATCGAGATGCAAGCTCTTCACCTCCCTTCCCCCGACCCTCCCTTTCCCACCCCTTCCAAAACCCTAAGTTTATACCACGACACCGCGAAAGGCGCGACCCAAACACCTCTCTCAACCCCCCCCCCAATACACACCGGCCCACCCTGGACCCCGCCCCCAATCACCCGGCAGTAGCGACACCCCGGTGGTCGCTACCGGCAACCCCGCCACGTCCAAGGGTAGCGCCAACACGGGGGGCACTGTAGCAGTAGCAGTAGCAGTAGCAGTAGCGGTAGCGGTAGCGGTAGTTGTAGCACAGGCGCTGCTGAAACCCCGCTTAGCCAGCAGTAGCCCCAGAGCGCCGCTCATCAAGGGCCGTGGACCGCCACCGCCGCCGCCGCCGCTGCTGCTAAGGAAAGAGCCGGCCGCTGACGAGGCTGCCGTGGAGGCAGTAGCACCGGCAGGTGGTGGCTGCTGCGCGGCGGGTGCTGTCGTAGTCATGCTACAGCTAGTACCCAGCGTCGGCTGTAGCAGCAAGTGCCAGGCGATGCGGTCGGGGGGAGCCGCTCCGGAACCCAGTGCGGCCAGGGCATCCCGGTATAGGGGCTCCGAAACCAGGAGGTCGGCGGGCAGGAAGCGGTTGCGGTTCTGGCGTGTGTGTGTTTTGGTTGGGGTGGGGAGGTATACGGGATATGGCCAAGAGGGGCCGAAGCGTGGATCGCAAGCGCGGGACAGCGGGTTGAGATGGCTTAACAGCCTCGCCTCACCTTGCGTGACCCCGACGAGGCGGAATGGACCGGACTGGAAGTACGGCATGAGCGTTACAAACACACGCACACACGGACACAGTATACAGACTCCTATTTAGGTCGACGTGTCACAGAGGCCGATACAAAAAAGCCGCGACAAGACCGCACACGAAATTGCACAAAAAATGGTGCGCGCGTATCGTTCTGGCGTGTGTGTGTGTCCCTCCCTTCCCCTTCCCCTTCCCCTTCCCCTGGCCCTCCCCCTTCGCCGGCCGCCCGCCCATCTATTTCCTTGGCAGCAGCTTCACCCGTTCGTGGTTCGTCTTTCCCCCCTGCCCCCCCCTTCCCCCTCCCTGGCCCCCCTCACCTTTTCTTCGTCCGTGAGCAGCATCCCGCACCGGAGGCCCTCCTGAATGACGCGGGCCAGCAAAGGCGGGTGAACCGCGGGCAGTCGTACAACCGCCGTGTGGAGGTACTTCTTACCTTTCATGTGGGGGGAACGGGAAAACGGGCCGGGGGGGGGGGCGGGGGACTAGGACAAGAGATAGCTTTGGCGGCCAAGAGAATTTGAAATGCCGTATATGAAATGCCGTACATAAGATGGGGGCCATATGATGGAAGCCCCTGATCGGCGGCTGTTTCAAAGTTCGCCCCGGAAGGGCCGTAAGGGCGGGAAGAAGGGGACAGACGATTTCCCCCGCTCCTTCCTTCCCTAGCCAGACCTACAGCCCCCATCCCGCATTGCGCCCCTCCAGCAGCAGTTGGTGCGTTGGAAGTATATTGGCATTGGCTGCATGTTTTGGGAGTGGCCGACGACAGCCTTTCCCCGGTATCACCCCTCACCCCAAACCCTAAAAACCCTAAAACCCTAAAACCCTAAAACCCTAAAACCCTAAAACCCCTCACCCCTCACCCCTCACCCCTCACCCCTCACCCCTCACCCCT
>NW_003307637.1:154336-156835 GCF_000143455.1 Volvox carteri f. nagariensis
AGGAGGAAGGGGTGGGGAGGGGGGCAGACGAACCACGAACGAGTGAAGCTGCTGCCAGGGAAAGGGAGGGGAGGGGGCCCCAAGACGAACCACAGATGAGTGTGATGGTGATATCAGTATCCAATAGACGGATACTCCGCAGGAATAGACATACAGACATACATACTGCAGGAATTTGCAACAAGAAGTTACCAGCCAGTAGTGACTTTGGAAGTAGTCATCGCCGTGACGTGGCCAGCTGGGTTGGGGGGAGAGTATCCAGCCGCCGAGTTCCCCCCGGGGGTGGGGGGAATTGAAATGGAATGAAAAACACATTACGACAATAAAGAGGCGCGAAACATGACAGGCCGCAAACACCGATATAATCCTGGCAACAGCTGGCAGGTACCCCCCTAAGCGGTACGGCGGTACGGCGTTCTGATCTTAGACGACTCCGCGTTCTCTTCGGTACTCCATCCCTCTAATAAATTTTTGCCCCCCCTCTCCCCCGACCTCCCCCGCCCCGTACATGTGCAAGGGAATTCTACATAAATCCCTCATACACACACACACGTACTGAATCCTCGGGATACGTGCTAAACCCCCCTGTAAAACACGTATTATTCCCCCCTTCCCCCCCATCCCCACCCGCCCTGCCTTACCTGCTCCGCTGCTGCTGCCTCCACACACCCCTCTGGCCATCACCGCCGTCGCCAACACCTCCACCTCCATCGTCATCTTCCTCGCCCTCGCCGTCACTGCTACTGCTACTGCTGACTTCAACATCGTCCTCTAATATGCGGTCTACAACACCCACGGGGGGGACCGGAAAGGGGTAAGGGAGGGAGTCGAGACTAACAACTTTCTAAGCCAAACAAGTCAAACCAACCGCCGGAGCTCGCATTCACTCAAACACACACTAACACGCACTCATAAGGGGATAGGAATGAGCTGCACATGTCCGAGGGGGGTATTTGATAATGCATAAAGCCAAAAGAGACAACTGCCAACACGCACCCACGTCCACCCCACCAGTTGCCGGCTGCCGTGCTTTTGGGGAAAAGATGGGGGAAGGGGGGGAAAAGAGGAGGCAGTTGGATACCAGGTCCTCGATGAACAGTCAGGAGGAGGGGGGGGGAAGGGGAGTTCCCTTCGTGGAGCCGAGCAGCGCGAGCAGCCCGGTGCCCCCACCCCTCCGCCTTGTGCATCTCATCCATGTGGAGGTGTGTTTTCGTGGTGTGTGTGTGTCACTGACACACTGACACACGGCGTCACACACATACAGACATACGTACATACGTCTTTACCGCTCACCTGCAGCGGAGCTGAGCAACACGCTGAACCGCGCGCCTTTCCCGCCACCGCCTCGCCCGGGTTGCTGCTGTCGGCGCTGCTGTTGCCGCACCCGCTCTCCGCCTCCGCCAACCTCTGTCCAGCCACCATCACCATCACCACCACCACTACCACCAACATTGCTGCTGCGACGGCGGCGGCGGCACCCCGCGTCGTCATCGTCTTCGTGGTTGCCATCCACGGCCTTCTTCTCCTTCTTCCGCTTCCCAACGTCTCCCCCTCCTCCGCCGCCTCTGCCTCCCCGGCCTCCTGGACCTTGTTCTTCTGTGTCCTCCAACTCCTGGGCGACGAGCACCATGGCCGCCAGCTCGGAGGGCAGTGCGGACATGGCACTGAGGGAGGGCGAGGAATCGCCGGGAGGAATTCGGGGCAGGAATTCCGGGCTTGTAGGGTTATTTTGGTTTGTACGGGGTTTCGGATTTGTAAAGGAGTTTATTTTCAGGTATTATATGGATTTAAAGGAATTTAGGAATTTTAGGAATTTTCTTCCACATCGAAATATCGGGGATCAAAGTCTAGATGATGATGTGGCGATGTGGCAATGTGGCGATGTGGCGATGTGGCGATGCTGCTGTTTTTTCCATCTCCGGACTCCATCCCCGATCCCACCCACCTCCCTCTCCTCGCCCGCGCGCGCACATACACACACACATATACGCATACACGTACACATACAGACACACACACACACCTTCTGGGCGGCAGGATGCACAGCAGCTGCAGCAGTGGCCGTACAGGCCCGTACTGCGGCGCCCAGTCGTCCAAGCTGCAGTATGCCATGTCGTACAGTTGCCGTGCAATGCATATTGGCGGTACCGCCACTTTCGTCTTGCGGCTGCCTCTGGCTGCCAGCGCCTGGATGCGGGAGCTGGCCAGGTCTTGCATGAGGGGTGCGTAGTGGTGGGGGTATGCCCTGAATTAGCCAGGGGGCAGGGGGCCCGCCGGGGGGGGAGGGGAGGGAGTTGGGAAGGATCATATGCGTGAGCGGAAGGATAAGAGTCCTGGGGTTTATTTATCTCCCCTCTTCTCCCCCAACCCCACGCGCACACATACACACACATACACACATACACACACATACACATACATACACACACATACACACACATACACACACATACACACACATACACACACATACACACACATACACACACATACACACAG
>NW_003307637.1:159046-160270 GCF_000143455.1 Volvox carteri f. nagariensis
CTTGAAGTACGACCGCTCACGGCTCGCCATCCGCTCGGACCCTGGAGACATTCCTCCCAAAAAACACCCCCGACACGCGCGTGGTGCCGTACCGCCCTCCGTACGAACGCCGCTTCCTCGTCCCTCGCAAGTTTGTTGAACAGTTGCGTCAGTCGGGTCGCATTGATCTGGCCCACACCCTGAAGAGGGGAGGGGAAGAAGGACCACCACGAACGAGTGAAGAACTGACACCAAAAGGGGGGTGTTACGGGGTAGGGGGAAAGGGGGGAAAAGACGAACCACGAGCGAGTGAAGCTGCTGCCAAGGAAAGAGTGTTGTGACAGATGGGGCAGGGGGGTTAGGGGGTGACGGATGGGTGGGGTTGGGTAAAATCGAGTCAATCTTCCGGAAGTCCCCCTACCAACTACCAGCCACCAACTACCAGCCACCAACTACCAGCCACCAACTACCAGCCACCAACTACCAGCCACCCACAGCACCCGGTGCTTTGGAGGCCGCCAGCTGCTGACGTCATGTTATGCGTGTCATATCCATGTACGACAAACCCCCACCAGCCAGTTGCACCACCCCCGACCTGTGTAATGCAGCCCTTCATTTGCGGCAGCAGCTCCTTGTACGACACCATCAGCAGCTCCAGGCCCGAGGGCAGGTCGTAGATGTCGATGGAGGGCACGTGGGGGAGGAAGTCGTTGCCGGCCTGGAAGTACGGCAATTTTGAGTCCATATAGGAATCACGCATGGGGGTATGTGATGTGGTGTGTGGTGTGTGTATGTGTGCGTGTATATGGGGGTGTGTGTATGGGTAGGGGAAATGTTTGTATGCGCACGAAGACATTATAAAGTTAGCAACACAAGAGCCCTGAAGGGCTGTGTGGGGGAAGGAGGCGGCCCCAGGGTGCCATCCAGCCTCCTCCTCCTCCTCCACACCCGTACACACCCCATACACACACTCTTTACCCTCTCGCCCCTCGCTCGTCCAACCCACCAAGAAGGTCAGCACCACAAAGTCCTCGAGAATCTGCTCAAAGTTAAAACTGGGACGTGGCTCCGAAGCCCTGAAAGTCGCAGCAGTAGCCCCGCCAGCAGTAGCCGCGCCGGTGGCAGCTGTGGCGGCAGCAGTAGCCCCGGTCTGAGCACCTGCCTGGCTTGATCTGCCGCTGGGACTCCTGCCGAACCTGCTGCTGCTGCTACTGCTGCCGCCGCCGCCGCTGCCGCCGCCGGCAG
>NW_003307637.1:160719-161880 GCF_000143455.1 Volvox carteri f. nagariensis
CGGCGGCGGCGTACACAGCAGCGGCGGCGGTGGCGACGCTGGCGGCGGCGGCGGCGGCGGTTGTGGTGGCGGCGGCGGCGGCGGAGGCGGCCGCGGCGAACACGGCCCGTGCTGTAGCTGCAAAGCCAGTGGCAGCCTTGACGGGACGCCAGGCAACCATCGACAAGGCTGTAGCCCGCCTTGCGGCTCCACGTGCGCCGCCTGCTGGGGGGGGTGCGAGAGCGCCGCCGGCTGCTCCGGGGCTCCTGCTGCTGCCGCTGTCCTGATCTCGCCCGCGGCGGCGACGCCGACGCCGACGGCGGTCGTCAGCTCTTCAGTCACCGCCGTCGCCGCGGGGCCATGGGGCTGCCGTATCGCCAGGAGGCCGAGCAGCTCCTCCGTGGGGTCGTCCTCCCCTTCCGAGGTTGCAGCTGCGGCGGCAGCGGCAGCGGTGGTGCCTGCCGCGGCGCTGCCGCCATGTCCTATGCTCGTGGCAGAAACCGGGCCTTCAATACACGTTGTTGCCGCTGTCGCCGCCGTCGCTGCCGCCGTCACCGTCGCCGTCGCCGTCGCCGCCACACGGGAGTGTGAGCTAAGGGTAAGCGCCAGCGCTGGAGGAAGATGTGCTAGGGGGGATTGGTGCTGCTGATGCGGTGGCGGCGCAGCGGCGGCCTTTCGGGTCGAAGTATGTCCTACTGCTGTCGTTGCCATAGCCGCCGCCGCCACTGTCACCGTCAACGTAACGGCTGCATCTCGTCCGCTTCTACACCCGACGGCAGAGCCTCCGCCGCTACCTCTGCCGCTACCTCCGCCGCTACCTCCGCCGCTACCTCCGCCGCTACCTCCGCCGCTACCTCCACCGCTACCACAGCTTGATGAACCGGCATGGTCCGCCGCCCCGGCGGCCATGGCATCACCGGCCACGGCAGGCGGTGCGGCCGCCTCCTTCTCCTGCTCTCCCTCCTCCGACTCCGCCCTCGTTACCAGCCATGTTTGCGTCTCCTCTAAAGACGCCAGCTCCTCCACCGCCGCCTCCTGCTCGTCTAACTCTCCTCCGCTTCCTTTCCTGACTTCCTGGTCTGCTTCTCCAAGCTCCTCCCCACCCTCCTCCTCCTCCTCCTCCTCTTCCTCCTCCTCTTCTCTCTCCTCCTCCCCTTCCTCTCCGTCCTCCTCCTCCTCCAC
>NW_003307637.1:164482-223646 GCF_000143455.1 Volvox carteri f. nagariensis
TACTCGGCAGCTAGTGGGCGGCCGTCCGGGGCACCTGGGGCCCGCAGACGCAGGGGTAGGAATTGCATGCGTGGCTTGTACGGCAGGGCTCCCATTATACAATGGAAGAAGGGTGCCACAACTCAAGTTAAGATGTAGCACTCCGTACATACATACGTTCGTGCATTGCGGGGTCCAAGCTGCATCAGGGACACAACAAGTCGTGGGGTGTCGGATGTCGTCGGATGTCGTGGTGGTGAGGTGGTGAGGTGGTGAGTGGGTCTGTCCAGCGCAGCGAAGACAGGAAGGCAAGCAGGACGAACACCAGCCCGCCCGGGCCCCAGGCCCCAGCCAGGCACGTCAGACACTGTCCTCTTCATTTCCCGTAAGCATACCGCACCACCACCACCACCATCACCACCACCATCCCCCCTCCCCTCCCCCCCAGGCCGGAGCTCCCTCGCCCGCACCGCACAGCTCGGCGAACTCCCACTGAAGGCACTCCCGCAGCAAACTGATGTCCACCTCCTCGAAGAAGAACACCGACTCCTCCTTCCCGTCCTCCACCTTCTCAGCGCCTGCTGCCAAAGAAGGAGAAGCCGGGGAGGAAGCCGAACCCCCCACCGCCGCGGGGCCGGGGCCGCCGGGGGCACCAGCTGGGGCCCATGCACCTCCGCCACCACCTCCGCCACCACTACCAGGACCACCCAGGGGCCCCGAACTCAACCCTGGCTGTTGTCGCTGTTGCTGTTGTTGTTGTTGTTGCGGGGGTTGGTACTGGCGGCCTTCCGGTCGTAGCTTGGCGGCTGAAGATGTGGCGGCGGCGGCGGCGGCTGCTGCTGTGTTGGGTTGTTGTTGTTGTTGGTCTGGATTTCCCGCCCGCAGCACTCGCACATGCGGCTCGTGGAGGAGGAGGGACAGTAGCAGCAGGTCGGCGTCCTGCGCGGGACGGGGAGAAAGGCGCGGACAGCCAGCGGCGGCAGCGGCAGCGGCAGCGGCAGCGGCAGCACGGATACACAAGGTGAGAGGAAAGGAATGCTGAGGGGGCTAAGGGAGGGAACGTACATACATACATGCATGCATACGCACACACGGCAGTCCGGCAGGAGACTTACCTTTTTGGTGGGGAGGGAAAACCGTAGATCCATACTGCGGGAACTGCCGGCACTGCCCAATGCACCAACGGGCTGCTGACACTTGTACCCACGGGGGGCCCGGGGACCGACACCCGAGGACGGGCGAGCTGGATGGCCGGAGGTGGACCAGAGGGGACAGCGGGCATTCCAGGCCCAAGCCAACCTTTTTCGGCTTTCCTTCCAAAATTCCTCCTCGTCACCCTCACTCTTTCCGTCCTATCCCTTCATCCATCCATATATAAATCCATCCATCCATCCATACATACATACATAAGGCCCACCTGGCCGTAGATGATGTGTCGTGTGTTTGGGTCGTACTCGGGGCGAGTGCGCAGGTGGCGAATGAACCTCATGATCTTGTGCTCCCCCTCGGCTGGCTCGTAGGAATCGGAGACGATCACCTGCTCGAGTGAACACGTCCCCGCCGCAGTCCGCCAGCCCGTCAGCAAATACGCCAAGCCAAATAAGTCCGTCGGCAAGCACGCAAGCACACAGCAAGCATACATTGCGGGGGGGGAAGCATGCGGAAAGGAGGGAAGGCGGGCAAAAGGAGGGGCACCAGGGGGATGAGGGTGTCGAGAGGAGATTTCAGATCCAGGTTTCAGATCCTACTGGACAGCACCAGTACGCGGGTGACGAAGTGAAAGTTGGTGTGACACGTGTGACACGTGTGACACGTGGGGGCCAGAAAAGGGGACTGTCGGACGGTTTTGAATGTACCAGGGTGCAGGAAGAGCTCGGGAAATGGGGGCGAGCTTGGTGAGAGAGAGAGAGAGAGAGAGAAAAAGAAGGGGGGAAGAGGAGCATGGACGGACGGACGGAAGGACAGACCCACCCTCAGCTGAGTGAACCGTGGGTCGGTCTGCACCTTGGTGCGCAGCATGGCCCGCACCCTGTCCGCCACCCGGCTCATGAAGACGGTGCCAATCGATATTATGTTGGGGTCGAAGCGGCTGGAGGAGGTGTCGGGGATGGTGCGGGAGCCCCCGGCCTGAGAGGTCATCTCGGCACGGACTTCACGCTCTGGGTTTAAAGCACAGGGTTGAGCACAGGGTGGAGCGACTCAGCTGGGCCGGGAAAAGAAAAGCGGTCTGGGAGCAGGTTGGCGGTCTGGATGGATCATGGGTACCTAGCTAAGTGGAATCATGCAGTGTAAAACGAGAAACAAAAGGCCCGCAACTACGGCTGATGTTGCATCACACCAAAGCACTGGCAACTGCTGGACACCAAAATGCAATAATCTCCATTGATTACTGGTGGTGTGTGGTGGTGGTGGTGGCGGTGGTGGGGGGGGAGACGAACCACGAACAAGTGAAGCTGATGCCAAGGATAAACTGATGCGCCAGAGGTATGCATGGCTGAAGAGGGGGGGGCGTATGCGTAAACGCTAAGAGCGAGTACCACCAGTCAGCCGACCTGGGGGGGGGAGGAGGCGTCCCCCGTTGGATAATGAAGGAAGTGACGTGGATATGCTTTGCAGCTGCACTCTCACCCTCACCCTCACCCTCACCCTCTCTCACTCACCCACATGATCCGTCACCTCCGCCACGTGCGCGGACAAGAATCGCCGAGTGCGCTGCTGGTTCATTTTGGCGATTGGCGCCACGCCGTCAATGGCCACAAACAACAGCCGCAATGGGGAAGGGGGACGTGAGTTGGTTGCCTTTGCTGCGGCCGCGGCGGTGTCGGCGCCGGCAGCGGCTCCGCCGCCATCCGCGATCTCCAACAGCGCAGTCAAATAGGCATCCATGCGCTCAAAGGCGGCATTCTCGTCGTAAGGTAAGCCGTCGCTCCCCGTGTTGGCATGTGTGCAGCTATGGATAATGTGATTCATGTCTGGTAGTGGTGGGGAGAAAGGCAAGAAGGGCAGGAAGAGGGGCCGTGGGGAACGGAAGAACGCTACAATTTGAGGCTGCTGTTCGAGGTTGCAAGGGTGCACGCTCTTAAAGTTTGGAATATCCCGTCTTTCTGCTGCCCGTTTCCAACGTCCCCAGCCTTCGCTTTGTGACAAGGGATTAAGCCTGTGCAGCGAGTTTCCTAGTAAACATGGTGACCCAGTGCTTCCTTGTGGGAGAACACTTAAGGAAGGTGTGCGCAAGGGGGGGATGCATTGCAACACTAGCGCTGACAGGGGAAATGTTGTGGGGGGTGTTGCGCTGATCGCGGAAGACTGACATTGTGGATGGGATAGTACAAGGCATGAAAGTTAGTATTGCGATTCCAGGTTGGATGCAGGACGGATGGCGGCTTTCACGTCCGTGCCTCAGATGTCGCATAAACATTACCCACCGACATAAAGGGCGTCCGCCGGTGCCGCCCCATCCCAACTGCCATCTTCTTTCTTGCTTATGAATCTGGCGATAACTCCATACCGCCGCTTGAGGAATGCGAAAAGGCCCGGAACGCCCATTCTTTTACCCACAAGAAGTGGCCTCCTTCCCAAGGACGGGACCAGTTAGGGAGTTGAAATTTAAATGATGAAGATAACTCACAAAGTACTGGATCGTTCCGCCACTCACAAAATGAACATGCATAGCGTACCCGCGGAACTACCTGTGAACGTTCACGGGTATTCCTTAAGCATAACTTTATTTTATAACAAGAAAGTCTTCAAAACAGACTGTTGGAAGGAAATTTTGTGCTTTGCTTCAGAGACGTGTAGAGATTTAGTCCTACAGGAGATTGCCGCCGCCCCTTGGGTCGTTAACTCAACTGCCGTCACGAGCGTCGACCCGGAGAAAGTATTGATTAAATTTAAACGATCATTTATTTAGTTTTTACAAAGCCGGTAAAAAAAGTACAAACTTGCCGACAAAAAAAACTCACGAAACCAATTTAACAACGTAACGCAAAGGCGCCGCACCGTGCGGCAATAAGGGCCTGCGTTTGCAGCAGTTCACCCTCAAGGACGAAAAAACGCCCATCATAACGCGAGCAGCTCTCGGCGCACACAAAAATCCGCTGGTTCCCCTTTCAATAACCAACCTTGCGACCAACAAACCAAATTGCGATAAGAAAGCGGTTGCACTGAGGGGAGTTGAAACAGAAAACAGCAACTACAACGACAGCGAATTTACACTCACAAGAGAAACAGTGTCAAAACGTCGTTTGGTGTCAGCCAACATGAACTTCTTTCGTGCTTTCTTGTAACCCCTGGTCTCCAGTTGATCAATAAAGGAAGGTTGGCAGAGGCTGAAGACCACAGCACTCGGAGCAAAAGCCGTTAGACATCAACAGCAAGGTACAAACATAACACAATACATATAGTCCATGGCCTCCAAGCTTTGACGGACACCCCCGCACTCGTGCGGCACTTGTAACTTGTAACATAATAACTAACCCAATACCATTACCCTCTTCTAGAGACCCGATAATGAGCCTATCCAACCCAACCAACCGCGCTTCACAACAACGGCGCATACCGCCAATTTTGATGAAGGTAATCAAAACCCCGCAGGAGGTTAGCTTACGTGGGGAGCCTGCGGGGGTCCATTGCGGATACACCAACCCAATATCACACGCGCCAGAACACGCACACTGCCCGTGTGTTGCCCTCGTACCCTTGTACTACGCAACCGCCTCTCTCTCTCTCTCTAGCATGCGCATGATGAGACACTGCGCTGCAATGTCCAGTAGCTCTTTCTTGCAACTGCATTTCACCCGCCACGCTAGGACAAAGTACACTGAGAAGAAAGGTCCGTGTGCGATTTGTGGCTGTTGCGGCTACCGCGCATCATTTTCCAACGCTCCCGCGGGAACCTTAACACTCAGCTCGACCACACGCTCCATCACAACCAAAGTGAAGACCGCTCATTCGCTCTCGCTTCGCCGTCGCCTCTAAATACCGCTTTTTGCTGGCCCGAATGCCTACTGAAAAATGTGAGCCGAATCATCTGAACAAACAAACTATTTTGGCTTGACACCCAAGAACTCGCGACTCTCAGTCACCTCTTCCATTCCTCTCTCACGGGCTTCTAAATAGCTACAAGCGATAGTTCGCACGAATGCATATGCCATGCGCGCCCGCGCTGCTGCCAAACGCATTCATGTATCTCTCCTCGGCTTCAATCCCGTGCGAGCCACTAACCGCCACCACTAACATACGGACCATACGATACATCACCACGCCAGCTGCCCCGTGGTCGCTCAGGCCTCCAAGCCGGCCCATTGCCATTGCCACCTGACCACCACCGCATCTACTCACCCTACAGCGACAGCATGTCGCACCTTCTTCTCACCACAGAACCTGCCAATACACCTTTCCAAATGCAACACCTTCAAGCGCAGCTTACATGTAAGCTGTAAGTAAGCTGCGCGAACGCATGCTCCAAGATTTCGCACCCAACTCTTTGCCATGGATGCAGAGAGCCACGCGCAGCCAACGACAATCTGCAGCAGTAAAATCCATGAGGCCCCGGCCCCAGCCCATGCCACTCTCCTGTCTGTGACGTTGTCAACTTGCCCAGCCCAGCCAAGCCCACGCCTACCTACCAACCAAAGGCACCACCGCCGCGCCGCCCAAGCCAGATACGCCCCGTGCGCTCGCCTGCTGCCCTTACCCGCCCGCCCCCATGTCCATGCTTCATCAGTACCGTGCTCCTTGACCTCGAATAACTCGATCCCTCAGCATGACACGGCCACTTGCCATTCGAAAGCACGCGCATCCTACCTACAGCCCCTGCCGCTTCCTGCTAGCGCCGTCTTTTCGGCCTTCCTGCTGCTTTTCTGAACTTGCTGTCGTCTTTTGCTGCTGTTGTTGTTGCTGCTGCTGTTTGAGCTTGGCACTCTCTGCCATAGCGCGCGACATGATGGAGACGGCGGCCTTGGCGCCCTCCCTGACCATCCACTGCCCCACCGGTACGGCAGCCTTGACCGCCTCCTTCGTCGCTGCCACCGTTACCCGGGCCGCAGTGGAAATGGCAGAGGAGGTGGCGGTGGCTGCGGGGCTGCGACTGAGCTCGTAAATCTCCTTCTGCAGCGGTAGCGGGTTCTGCTCCAGCTCGTCTAGGGAGCGATCCACCCTTCGGGGCGAGGTGTAAGGGTGCAGGGCCCAAGGGGGCAGGAGGCAGGAGAAGACGCCGCATTAGGATGGTGGGAGAAGGACACGGCGACGTGAGGGAAGAGGATATGACGGGGAAGGGGGTTGAATCGAGACAGGGGAAACAAGGCATGGTATATAGCCGTGTGCATGTGTATGAATGACGACGGCGTCGGAGGTGGGGAAAGCGCGCGGAGGAAAGTCCGCGGCGGATTCTTGAAAAAGGGAAGGAAGGTTTGGGATATGGGTCATGTGACCGAAGTGTCATTCGAGAGGGGGGTGCAGACGGCAACGGGACCTACTGCTTCAGAGCCCACAGAAGGCTGTTGTCGCCATTGTCGGCGTCCTGCCCGTCGTCCGTGTCTGGGAGCCGTGAGGGGGCGGCCGTGGGCGCCGGTGTGGAATCAGCCTGTGAATGGGAGGCAAGCAGCGTTGCTAGATAGGTGGACTTCACAAGTAAAATCGGAAAAGTAAGTACAAACGAGCAAGCCAGCTCTCACGGCCAGGCCCTACCTACCGAAGGTTTTGTAATTGCCTTTTGGACGTAGACGGGGCTATGGATCAGAGAAGGCGGGGACGGCGGTTGCGAAATTTCACGTGGCGGGGTGACTTTGACCCTAATCGCTCCGGTCTTGCTGCTGCCAGGCTCCAAGTATGATGTTGTGACCGTGGCTGAGTTACTAGAGCTCTCGTACGCATGCGGGACTGCGGCCAAGTGCGCCAAGTCACGTCCATTCGCAAAGTTGTAGGCCTCAAGCGCATGGCGTATGAGAAACATCCACATGCCGTGCCTTACCAAATGTCTCTCCTCCAATCCGTTGGCCCTTAGCTGAGCAAAAAAACACCGAGCGACTGCAAACAAAGCCATTGCCCGCTGGCACTCGCTTGTGCAGCGGGCAAGCCATGATTCCTAGTACAGTATGTCCACTATAGCCCGTCAAGAATGCACGGGAAGTTACTACAGCCTAACAAGAAGGTTGAAGATGACTCGCCAAGGTTCCAGATGCTCGCGGTGCGCAGAGCTAGCTGGTGGATGCCTTAATACTTTCTAATCAGTAACGGTTAAGGACTGTCAGAGTGAAGGTCTTTACCTGTAGTTGTCGTTGGCTAGTTGCCTGTGGTGTGAGGAGCACCAAGCTTACACTTTGGCATAAGAGCGTATCTTCAAGCAACGACAGCGACTATATAGGCGTATATTTCTCTGATACCGGTCTTGGCGATTCACTTCCCAGTGCAAGTCGCGGCCTATGACCCACCGACCCAACGTACCCGACAGCTTACCGTACATCACAACTGGCAGCCCGGCACTCGGCAACTTGGGAGGGTTACCACCCAGCCTTTCTCTCCGGTCCCGACACATATTTTTTAGCTCGTAACAGCATTATTTAGTATTCCTACTTAACGACGCATATGTCAAGGACGGGATCTGCCCTGTTCGCCTACCCGGCATTTCAGCTGCCACGGCGTACGGCATAGTTTTAAAGTACAGTAACGGCAGCAGCGCTCGTACAAGGAGCAGTGACGCCTTGCAAGCGGCCGGTTCAGCGGTCGGCATCAGCACGCACCAGCAGTAGCGAATAATCCGGGATAATAGACGTTTTATCACTGTAGTGCCCAGCACCTGCCTCTCCCCTCAGGGCAAGTTTGTGTTTTGTGCAAAGATCTGGGCAAGACTTCATCTTCCCTTTGCTCCTAGCGCGAACGTCCAGCCTGTGTTGCAAATCCACATGCACAAACACGTACACATACATACAGGTACACCCGTCCAGCGATCCTTTAGATCACTAGATACAAGTGACAACTAACAACTATACCGACAACCCACAACCGCCAACTCACAACTAAACCGATGTCCCTCTGCAGGCCAAAAATTGAGATGAACTCCTTGCAAACTTTCGTACAACCTTCCGCATGTAAAACCCCCTCCTTGACGCTTCGCAAAGCACACGACCCGTGATGATTAACCCTTCCCTGCACCGTAGTACGTCGGCGGTGCCGGTAGCCGGAACGTGGCATCATCACCTCGCGGCACCGGGCCCTTCGGGACACCCGCGAGCTCCTGTACTCCGCCATTGCCACCATCCGGCAGTTGCCCTGGCAGTTGCTGCCGTACGCGTACAAGCTCGGCCTCGAAGAGTAACGGCTCATCCTTGTGACCGACCAGGCGCCGCTGACCCCCGAAGGTGTCGGGCCGCGGACCCACCTGCGTGTATGTATGTATGTGTGTATGTATGTATGTGTGTATGGCGGCACATAATAAAGACCGAGCGGGAGAGGATATCAACGAGGCCGCGGTAACTCCCGAAGGTGTAACACACAGAGACATACATATGGCAGGCGGCTGGCAGAGGTTAAGGCCTGACTTCTGCTCCCGGCCGATCCGGGTTCAAATTCGCCTGCCGGCTCCTCGGGTGTTTGAGGAGTGTTGAAATGGGAGGTGGCCCCCCATCAAATGGACGATGTAGGACGTGATAATATCAACTTGCGAACTGACCAGGAACTAAGTTGATGCGCCGTTGATCCGCTAGATTTGGTTGGATGCTGGTGGTGAGTTGCCGAACCCAACGAATACATTCTGAAGTCGGATGGGGTGACGGATTAGGGTGCCCCTCTAGCAGGGACTGCCCCGGGAAAGGGGGCCGCTGGCGAACTTAACCACCCTGTAACAACATACATACATATACACACATACGCACACAAATTACAACACCATCCCCAAAATACACAGTACCCAAATCCCGTACCCTCAGCCCCGACAGGAACGGGCAATCAGCAATCTCCCGCATCCGGCTGCGGACAAAAGAGCCCGATCTTTACTCCAACGGCCTACCGGACCCTGCAAAAACCAATGTCACATTGCTACAGCAAAATGTACCTTCCCCGCCCCCTGGTGTTGCTCATTCACCCGCGCCCCAACCCGTCCGCTCCGGCCCCCTTCGGTTCCCTGGCCCCCCCCGGACAGACCTTATCATCCACCCAGCCCAGCCGCGGCGGCACTAGCACTCGCCGCCTGCCGCCCTGGCGCATACCCACCAGCGCGGGAGTCACCGCAGCGGGCAGGCTGCTGGGCTCTCCCAGTCTGCAGACGGGGGGCCACCACCGTGGTGAAGAGGGTGAAGTCGCAAGGACGCCACCCGCATGCGGGCACGTGGGTTAAAAGTGCCACACGTGCAAAAAGTGCCACAGGGAAGGCCCGCCCAAGACGACATGGCCAAGAAACCTGTCTCAGACTACTACTCAACCATTCGCTACCATCATGCACATGGCCCCCATGGCCGCCCCGACCCCCCGGTGCGTCTGGCCCCGGGCCCGACGGCTCCCTCCCTCCGAGCCCTGCTTCGCATATCCTGGCGCACATACCTGAACTTGTACGTCTGTCCCACGTCGTCCTTGCCCTCCTGGCCATACCCTAGCGAAAACAGAAAGACCGGTGTGCCGCCACTACTGTACTTGTAGTACGCACCGGATGACAGACGGTACACGATGTACGTGATCTCGCAGATCGACCCGGGGGTCGCTTCTGGGCCGGTGCCCTCCAGCAGCTCCCGGTACTGCAGGCCTGTCGTACGCAACAGCAGAGTGCAAATGTAGGGAAGTTTTTATTTTCACATGTTACATACGTAGATTCCAATTTACGAAAACAGGCAGGCAGACAGACAGACAGACAGACAGACAGGCAGACAGGCAGACAGACAGACAGACGGACAGACAGATAGGCAGACAGACGGACAGACAGATAAAAGATTAGGAAAACGGTAGAACCCATAGACCTAGAGCGACGGTTAGAGTGCGGGGCACGAATGACCTGAGGCATTGATGGCACTAAGGTAGGCATCAAACCCTTCTTGCATATTGAGGGCTCGAGATCGCTCAACGGCATCAGTCAGGGATACGGAGGACAGCTGTTCAAGCCTCCTGGCAACTTCGGCAAAGCGGACTCCGCCGGGCAAGGAAGACTTTTCCACCCAGGTCAGAACATTCGAGAAGCTCTTCCTTCGCATCAGAGGTTCACGCAGTGCCAAACGCCAAATAGAGTTTTGTCAACACTATGTCATGGGTGCTTGTGAGGTCTCAGGTCTCACCCACACGGGTCCGTCACCAGCCCCACATCAGCCCATCACACCGTTCGGCAGCGTCACCAGCGTCCCCGGCTGCTCATACTGCCGGTACCGCAGGCGTTCCTCGCGTACGGCATCGACGCCACTACCGCCGCGACCAGCTCCGCCGTCAGCAGCTTCCTCCGCCGCCTCCCGGGCCTTACGTGCCTCCCTCAAGCACTGCTGCAGCGCGTAGCCGTTCAGGCCTGGAGGTGGTAGTGGTTGGGTGGGAAGCAGGTCGTTGAGGTCGTTAGCATTCTGCAGTGAGGCTGGTGCGAGGGACTAGCTAGAGACACACTCCCTCCGTGTTGTAATATTTACAGGCCAACATCCATGGATGATAGAAGTGTAGGGAGAGTGCAAATGAAGGGCACCACGCCGATCGCTTCGGCACCATCTTGGGTACATACCGGGGCACGAGACGCCCACTAGCGCTGCTTCCGCGGATCCTAATGATAATAGGTTACAGACACCAAGAAACGCAGGAGACGTAAGAGATAGGAGCACCGATCGCCGCCCTGATACTTGACTGGCCTCCAACTGTGGACTGGCTGGACGACTGGCAGGTAGGCCCAACAGGCCTTCAGTAGGTTGGCACAAAGCTTTGCGCTGCTGACGCGATCTGAGTCTCGTGTGGTCACATGATTGGGAAGCGCGAAACGGGCGTGTTAAGCGTGGATGGGCCGGTGGAGTGCTGAAACGGCCAGCATCAGACGAAGTGGGGCAATGTCGCATCGTGATTTACCAGATGATTTTGTAGTTGATAAGGATAATCAAAGTACAAATCTTTAGACAGAATCTGCACAAGGCCTAGTTCACTGTTTACTGCACCTATTGTCCTACATGGGTACAAAGCTATAGTGCCTTGGGAGCACGCATGTCCGATAACACAAACAGTCACATATGAATTCTTATCACCCGCTACGTTGTCATAAAGTAGAAACAGCGGCAACTGACGGTTAGGTCTACTAACGGTTTGCCGGACGGCCTCAGTCTTACCTTGCCAACACTTTTATATCGCAGCATTTTGTTTGTGTCATTCCTTACAAGACTTCCGTTTGTTATCTTATGTTCACGTCCGTCCTTGCGGTTGATCAGACTTAAGAGCAGCTATTCATTTCATGGTTTGTAATAGTAGTAATAATAAGCACGCCTTTGGATAATTAGTCTTTTATTTCCATATTTCATTATATACGTGGTTTTCCAATGGCCATTGGAAGGGGCACAGTGAAGCGAAAACAACGAGACGAAGCAGCTGAAGGCGATGCACGGCCTCCAAAACAAGCCAAACGGAATGCAAAGAAGCTAGGTGAGCCATCCACATAAACTATATGGACCACTTCCACGCCGCCTCGCCATCGACATGAGGTCGCGCCGCCGGACGCAGGCCTGCAAACCCCATCCTGGGGCATAGCGCATGCGCCCAACTCATCTGTGGTGATGCCAATTTCTTGCAAGACCCAATTTGGTCACAAACCGACAGCGGGGTTTCCGTCTTGCAGTTGTCGAATGCTGTTTCGTACCATCTTCAACGATGTTGGTCCCCTTGTAGCATTATGCCGCACCGCCCACGGTAGTCTCCTTCTCACGTTCTCAACCTCGAAAGGCGCCCTTGGCCGGCATTATACTCACAACAACGTGTTCGTAACACCATCCAACATAACCCGTCTCTCCCGCCTTGCCTCGCCTTGCTCACCTACCCCACGCACTTCACCACCACTGCAGCCCAATCTCTCCCCTCACTGCCACTAAAATTTCCTTCTGCCGCGATGTATAATTTCCCGCCCGCTGAACTTCCCCCGCTTCTTTTTGGCCATTCTGAACGGCAATTTCTCCATTTGTCTCCAGGGCGGAAGGGTGGCGATGCTGCAACACACACGCCAGGTCCAGGTGCCGCAACGGCCGCCAAGGTGGCCACCCCTAGGCAGGGCGCCTTCTCCACAGCCTTAGCGGGCCCCGTGCCCGCCGATACGGGAGCTGTGGCGGGTGCTGCTGCTGCTGTACAGACCCCAGGGACATTTAAGAACAAGGAGAAGGTGGGCCGGGAGAAAGTGGAGGGAAGAGGGGTAGAGCGCGCGCTATAGCGAGGGGTGTGACGATGGAGCCTCCGGGTTGCTGTCGAGATATTGGCGGATATGGTTGGGAGTTGCATGCACCTTGCACAAAATGTCATAAGAACCAAACTGCCGGCGATGGGGGGTGGATGGGTGAGAGTTTGTGGGCGGGGGGCAGCTGTGAAGTGAAGCAGGACACATATACTCCCGGCAAACCGCAGCGCTGCTATTGCTGCTATTGCTGCTGCTGCTGAGGCCTCTTGGCTATTGTCTAGCTTTGCGGTATTATCAATGTGTGGAGTGTCTCCCTCAATGCCTGTCTGAGGGCCCGCTTCTTATGAAGCTTCTTGCGATCTCCCCGCACAAAAAACCGTACATATACGGTTCACCCTTCACATCAGGAAGTCCCTGTACCCCTGTAAGGGACCCTTCGCAGCCAGCAACTACAGTATTGTAATTACCGTCGCATCTCAACAAAAGCAAATTGAATTGTCATCTTTTTCACGAGGTATCTCGTTCGAATCCGTCCTCCCGCAGGTCCTTGTGTTGTCCACCCGCGGCGTGACCTTTCGATACCGTCACTTGATGGAAGACGTCATGTCGCTACTGCCGCACTGTAAGAAGGAGTCCAAACTGGACACCAAGAGCGACCGCGGGGTCCTCAACGAGGTGGCGGACTTGAAGAACTGCAGCAGCGTGTTGTTCTTTGAGGTGAGAGGGAGCTGGGTGTGTTTTTAAATGATGACTGAGCCGCGATGAGGAAACTTGTTTGTGAGCGTGTGTTTGGGGGGTTTGTAAGGGGTAGTGGATTGGAGTGGCGTGGAGAGGTGAAGGAGAAGGTGGGGAGGGAAGGGGAAGGGAAGCGGGGTAGGGGGGTGGGAGATGGGGGTTTAGGGTTTGGCACTTTGGGTTTTAGGGTTAGGAGATGTGGGGGGAGGTGGGGTTTGGGAGGCGGAACTGACGTGGAGGGTTCAGGAGGGGGGGGCGAAGAGGGGTACGGCTGCTGCTGGGAAAACCCCTCGTGCTTGCGCTTTTTATTTTACGTTTCCACTGGTTTACCTCTCTTTTCCCCTGCAGGGCTGCGTGCCCTCCCTCCCAATCGTAACCCGCGTCCGCGGTGTTTTTTCGACTCGTGCCCATAACTCTGAAACCTCCCTCGTGTCCTTTTTTCCTCTCGCCGGCTTCCCCGCACCCCGCCCCCGCGAACCCACACTTCCTGTGTCGCAGGTCCGCAAGAAGCAGGACTTGTACTTGTGGCTGTCCAAGGCCCCGGACGGCCCTTCGGTCAAGTTCCACGTGGCCAATGTACACACCATGGCGGAGGTGCGGAGGAGGAGGGGGGGCCGGAGGGAAGGGGGGGGGGCCGGAGGGAAGGGGGGGGGCCGGAGGGAAGGGGGGGGCCGGAGGGAAGGGGGGGGCCGGAGGGAAGGGGGGGGCCGGAGGGAAGGGGGGGGCCGGAGGGAAGGGGGGGGGCCGGAGGGAAGGGGGGGGCGGAGGGAAGGGGGGGCCGGAGGGAAGGGGGGGGGCCCGGAAGGGAAGTAAGGGCGACTGCTTTGCGTATGAATGAAGTATCCTCCCCAACCACCTGCTCCTTACCAACCACCACCACCACCAATCACCCCCCGTCTCCGTCCCCTTCTCCCCCCTCTTCAGGTGAAGCTGTCCGGCAATCACCTGAAGGGCTCCCGTCCCGTCCTGTCATTTGACGCGGCCTTCGACGTGCAGCCCCATACCCAGCTGCTGAAGGAGATGCTCACGCAGGTGGGGGCGAGGGGCGGAGAGGTGGGGGGCGCCCCGAACGAGTGAACGGGTTGACTGCGGTTCGGTGAATGTGTGTGAGCGAAGCGGTGAGTGTGGATGAGGGCAAGTTCTGTGAATGTGCGTTGCTGAGAAAGAGTTATAGATGTGTGTGTGTGTACCAATGGGTACCTTTCCTCCTTATAATAACCCCTACTTTTTTCCCATTGTAACTCTGTTTCCCCCCTCCCCATTCCCCCCCTCTCCCCGCACACTATGCACACACCCCGCGGCTCCGCAGGTGTTTGCCACCCCTAAGCGGCACCACAAGGCGAAACCCTTTTTCGACCACGTCATCTCGTTCACGTTGGCAGACGAGCGGGTTTGGGTGCGCAACTACCAGGTAAGGCGGGTGTCGGTGTGTGTGTATGTATGTATGTATGTATGTATGTATGTATGTATGTCTATGACTGTGTGTCTATGAATGCGCGCACGCGGGTGTGCCGGTGCAATGTTATAAGTGCGTGGGCAGGGTCGCGAAACCAGCATGAGCGTGTATGGAAGGAGGCGCTGGTCTTTAAACGCGGGTTCGTCTTTCCCCTCTTTCCCCTCCTCTCCCACCCCATCCAGCTTGTCGTACCCCCAGACAAGAAGCGGGTGGATCCGGACAACGCCTCACTCGTGGAGGTGGGCCCCAGGTTCTGTCTGAACCCCATCAAGGTGGGTTTGGGGATGTCGTACTTGGGCGGAGAGGTGGGGTTGGTTTTTTTTCTGTGTGTTTTCGCCGTGAATGGTAGCAGGGGATGTGTGTACCGATGTGTGTACCGGTATACCGTGGGAGGGTGAGGGGCTGTGAGGGGAGATTTCCAGACGGTGGTCGAGGTAGGCCCGGGGGGTTTTGAGAATGAGAGAGGTAGGGGGGGCCTTAATGAGGGCGGAGTAGGGTCGTGTATTCCTGCGCCGTGTATTCCTGCCGGCACATTTCTTCCGCCAGACGCCAGTCAGCTTGTCACGCAACAAACAGGCCGCGACAACGTGGTGTCATGCGATGCAGATCTTTAACGGCAGCTTTGGCGGAGCGACGCTGTACGACAACCCGAACTACACGTCCCCGAATGCGGTGCGCGCAGCATTGAAGCGCAAGGCGGCTAGCAAGTACAGTAGCAAGGTGGCGCAGCGCGATCGGCGGACGGAGCACAAGGCGCAGAATCCGATGCCGCGGGACCCAATGGATGGATTGTTTAAAGGGGAAGAGGACGAGGGCGATGGAAGTGATGGCGATGCCTGAGTACGGGCGCGCAGTTCGTTCGTTTAGGTTGTGAGCCGTGGAAGGAAGGTGGTTTTTGATGGAGGGCAGGGAGAGTTTTGCTCATAGCGGCCGGCTTTCGCGTGATGTGTTTGGTTGGATTGGCGTATGAAGTCAGCAAAGGGCGCGAGGGTGGCGGCTATAGAAATATGCGCCAAAGACATGCAAACGTGGCCGATGAAAGATGCCAGATAGATTATTTCGGTGCGCCAAACTTTTAAGCGGAACGTGTAATCGAATATCGAAATGTGACTGTAAAAGCGCGGAAGCAGTTGGTGTACGACTAGGTTCGAAAACCCCATTTGGCTTTCCTTTCGGTGTCAGTTCCTAGAGCCGCAATACGCTGGGCGTTAATACCTTACTGTCAGGAAACCAGGATTTCCTTAGATTATAATTGTTAATGCGGTTGGGTCTCGTTAGGGCAACGAACATATTGTGTCCTTCGCTTGAAGCGGTAAAATTTTGCGATCAATTATATAATTTATTCGGCTGTGTGCTGAAGTCAAATAGCAGCATGCAGACTCCGGTGCGCAGCTTTCGGGGCTGCGGCATGACTCTGACAGAAACGAGGCCTGTGGTTATGCCAGCTTTACGGGGAGCGCCAAGGTTATATTCGGTATCACAATTGCACGCTCCTGGTGCAACATGGTTTGCGCCCGAGCGCCGCCTGCAGTTGAAGGTGCTGCTCGCAGCTCAAAAGAGTGACGCGAGCTCCTTCGCAGTAGCCACCACCCGTTCCAAGAGGAGCAACACTGGGAAGGACGGAAGTGCGCCACTGCCGTCTCACTCCGATGACATCCTTTTGGTGCCGGCCGCGCACCATCACATCAAGCGGCTTGAGAGGAACGACGTCTACACTTTGAGCGACTTCCGTCGGGTGTACGAGCGGGAAAAAGTGAACTTCCGTCGCTTCTTGCAGGCAAGTCCTCTTCGGCATGTCAGTTAACGGCAGACAGCCGCCAAGCGGCTCTGGTGTACCCTCCCCTCCAAATTCAAGGCAGAGCTATCTCCAGCTCTGCAGCTTAATCCCACTTTTCCATTCCAACTTGAGACACATTCAAATAATTGCCAAGCTGCGAGAACGACAGCTCCCTGTTTATACTGCAGCAGGCCGGCAAACGGACACGAGGCCAACATACGGCCCGCGATCCTCATCCGACCCATTGCATCACCGCGCCGCTGCTGCTCCATTGCCCTTGGACACACACTTGCACAGGACAAGGTGGAGGTGCGGGATGAGGAGCAATTAGCGGCGATGGAGGCATTTTTCCGCGCGCTGCACGGGGACGACACCACGCCATCCGCCGCCACGGCACCAAAGCGGGTCACCAACCAGGCTGGCGCAGCGACCAGCATCGAGGTGGCCCAGGCGGTGCCGGCGGCTGCACCGCCGCCGCCAACGGTGGCTCTTGGCATGACGTGCGAGCAGGTCTGTGATTTGGACTCTCTGCGTTTGAGATATTTGGATGATGGGTTTTTTGAGGGATGCGGATTGGAGTCTGGAGTGGGCTGGAATGCGGGCTGGCTGTGTGTCTCGCCCATACCCCCCCCAGGTGACCCACATCGCGGAGGCCGCGTGTCTCTCCCTTCCCCCCCGCTGCCGACTCCTCCTACGCAGTCTTACCGTACCGTCGGGTGGCTGAGCGCCCACCCAACCAATCAGTCAGTATCCCTCTGTCAGCCAACCCGGCTCCGCGCTACCCCTTCCTCCGCCTCCGTACTCCCCTCCGCAGCCGCCTGAACATCATCACCATCACCACCGCCACCCTAACCACCGCCGCAACCACCACCACCACCACCGGAACCACCACCTCCATGACCGCAGGTGACGCTGAGTGTGGAGGGCAACATCAGCGCGGGCAAGAGCACCTTCCTGTCAATACTCAATCGCCATCTGCTCACCGACAAGGGATTCAGTGTAGGTAATCCGCAAAGAGCTGGGAGGGCCCCCCCCGCCCCATTATGTCGTGTTTCACCAGACAGACAGACAGACAGGCAGCCAAGGCGGTACATGTGCACAGCAGCGAGGATGTGGAGGATCGGAACTGCTTCCTGTGCTGCTGGTATCCTCCCAGGCGCCACGCTAGGCCATTGTTCTGGGTGTTTCCATTGCACCTGCATCGCTTGCTGTTCTCACTTTGAATCACCGTTTGTTGTAATTAGAAAAATCGGTTTTCCGTTACCCAATGTAACCGAATCAGTTCGTCAAGGAGCCCATCGAGAAATGGCAGAGCGTGGGCGGCTCCTCGGTCAATCTGCTGGACCTATTTTATCGGGACCCCGCCCGCATGGCGTACACATTTCAGAACTTCGTGTTCCTGACGCGGGTGCTGCAGGTGGGTGGGTGCCAGTGGTGGTGGTGGTGGTGGTGGTGGCGAATGGGTGATGGTGGATGGGTGGGTGGGCGCGGGATTGGCGGTACGGACCCTCCTTTGCTGCCATGCACCTGGGTCCTCATCGCGCCGCGCAGCCATTTAGACGTCTGTATGTTAATCTGTACGTGTAGTTCCCGGTCCTCTCGCGCACCTTTCATCCTGCACACGGACCCGTGGGCCGGTCTCCCTTCCCTTCGGCTCAACCCGTGTATGGGCTCGGATCCATGGCTTCTTTTCATTCGGCCTTCACGCGCAGGAGCGCGAGACGTACGGCAATGCGAGCAAGGCGAGGCTTCTGGAGCGCTCCGTCTTTTCGGACCGTATGGTGTTCGTGCGAGCCGTACATGCCTCCCTTGACCTGGCGGATCACGAACTGGCCATCTACGACGCCTGGTTCGGGTGAGAGCAGCGAGCTTTTTTGTGTGTTGTGTTCAACACCGCATTGCCTACACGCAGCACCTGTTCTCTACCGCTACCGCCGCCACTACCACCGCAACCCCCCTCCTCCCCCGCTCTAATTCAAACTCATTCTTCCTGTGCCCCTCTCCTCCTCCTGCTCCCCCCTGCCGCAGCCCCATCCTGGCCTCCCTGCCCACGCTGGTCCCCAACGGCCTCATCTACCTGAGGGCCTCCCCCAACACCTGCATGGCTCGACTGAGGAAGAGGGCGCGAAGTGAGGAGGGTGGCATTCCGCTGGACTACCTGAAGGTGTGTGCGGTGTTGGGGGAGGGTTGCCGCTCTGCTGCAGTAGTATTAGTAGTAGTGTCGGTGCCGTGGCAGCAGGGGGGCGAGGTTGATTGTTTGTCGGGCTCTTGCCTGGGCTTTCCCTGCTGATGCTGCTGGTAGTGGTGGTGGTGGTGCCAGTGTTGCGCCATCGCCGCGGATGATACGAGTACTTGCTTGTATTGTAGGCTTGCTGTGGTTTCCATGTGAAAAAAAACAAAGAAAGGTTCTCAAGGGGTCGCGCGGTGCCCGTTCCCTGTGTCACCTTTGTTACGTTTGTTTCGCTGCTGTGTAATAATGGTATCCGTGCTCTGTCGCGTGCGTTCTGCCGTGCATGCCATCCATGAATGACACCTAGGATTGTCTCTCGTGTGTAGAAGATACGGCTAAGGAAGCGAACTCGCGCCCATCCGCGGCTTGCACCCTGGGCTGTCTGGTGACGGCCTGGTGACGGTCTCCCTCCCTAAACCACCCAACCGAATCCCCGATACCCCGCACCCGGCGCCTTTCCTCTACCGGTAATGTGCCTGGACAGAGCCTTCATAACAACCACGAGGACTGGTTGCTGCATGCTGCTACACGAGCAGTAGAGCTGAAACAATGGCTAGCAAGGCAACAAGAGCAGCAGCAACAAGAGCAGCTGCAGCGGCACAACAGCAGCAGCAACACCAACGGTCGCAAGGACGACGGCAGCAACGGTGCTGTGGAGGATGACGAGGATGAGGCGCTGTTAGCGGCGCGGCTCCGCTCCCCATGTGAGGCCTCAACATCTTCGCCGTCCTCGCCATCACCACCATCACCATCACGAGAATGTGTCCCCGCGGTGTCCGCATCCTCGGCTGCGCCGTCGTCTGGCGATTCCGACGTCCTTACGTCTCCCGGGGACGAGGGGCTCACCACGGATGCGGGCTCTGCTGGGGAGCAGCAGCGGGAGCGGCAGCGCCTTCCTTGCCTGGCGGCGTTGCGGCCCCTCAGTGAGGCCCCCCCCGCGGCCCTGGCCCTGGTGGACATTCCAGAGAGCCTGGAGGACAGCCTGCACATCATTGACGCGACCAAGGTACGGTTGGCGGCGAGGATGGCGATGGTGATGATGGCGTGTGGGTGATCTTCCCGGAAGGGGGGAGTTAGGAGGTGGAGGAAGAGGGGGGGAAAGGGTTAGGGAGGCGGCCTGCTTTGTGCTTTCCGGGGTTTCCCATTCGGGGTGTGCGCGTTTCCGCGTCTGCTGGACCCACTCCTGCTGCCGAGTTTTCTTTGCGGTTTACGATTTGGTGTTGTAGCGAGTGCGCCATTGCCGCTTTGCGTGGTGGACTGCTGCTGTCCCTGTATTGCTAGCATTTGCTGATGGAGTTTGTATGCTTGTATGTATGTACAAACGTCTTTGTATGGTCGCAGGTGTCGAATGTGCCTTCTGTGGGTTTCCTGCACCAGCTGCCCTCCCTGGTGGTGGACTGCGACACGGACGTAGATGTGGACGGAGATACGGCGTACGGCGAGAAGATTAGTAACCTGGTACGGCAGGGCGGGGGAGGGTTGCGCTTGTTGTCCCCTGTCCCCAGGACGCGTAGGGGTGCGTGGGAAGAGTCTTCCGTGTGATTCACGGTGACAACTTAGGATTGCATCACAATGCATCACAGGGCGGGAGCAGGTGCTACATGACGAGGAGTGAGAGAGGCAGGTTAAAGGGTTTACGGTCGCATCCGGAAAGGCCCCTAAACGAAATAAGAACACTGTGCGTTGCGGACAGTGAACAGGGCCGCTCCGAAAGGCAGACAACAAAGGGAGGGTCGGCACCCTCTCACATACCAACAAACGCGCGCCCACGTCACGGGCGGACGCGCCCCTTTTAAAGGGATGGACACGCGAGCAGCAACAGCAACGCGGCGTAGAGGGACGAGCTTTCCTCCTCCATCATTTTGTATATCCATTGCCGCCCGCCTACAGCCTATCCCGGCCACTCTAGGTCTCGCCTTTGATGGTACCACTGCCTCTTGTTGAAAGGATACTCGTTTTCCTTGTGCGTGTCATGATATCTGACTGATTTGGGCAGTCCGAGGCTGCTGGCCCTTAGGCCCCGGTTTGTATGGGCCTCCAGGTTACTTACCCCCTTGGAGGGTAACACAACTCCAGAAGGTGGAGTGCGACTCAGACATTACGGTCTTATCCCTCCCCGCCCTCACCCATTTCCTCACCTAACGTACGTTACCTTGCCTCACCTCACCGTAACGTTTCACGGCAGGTCCGAGACTATGCGACCTTCGTGTCCCAGTATCGCGCCGCATGCCACCGGCTAGCCGCGGAGAGCCGCAGCGCAGCTGCTCCCACAGGCGCCGCCGCCGCCACCAGCAGCGGCACCAGCAGCCCCACCAACAGTACCTGCTCCGATTCGTTGAGCTCCGACAGGAAGTTGAGCTCGACTCGGGGCTCAAACTCAAAGCCGAACCCTAAGTTGCGCTCAGCAGCAGGGGTCGGACGGCCTCTGCCGCACCCCGCCACGGACTACTACGTCACGGACGCCGCTGGACGGGTGACGTACCGACCCGTGGTTCCGGACGTGCCCGGAGGTGTGGCCATGGGTGCATCGGCAGCGGCGACGACGACGGCAACAACGCATCAAACGACTGTATTATAGGGGATGTTGCTGGTGTGCGTGAGATTGCACTGCGTGTGGTTGCACCGCCTGCAGCCGCGGTAACGGAGCCCCGCTGGGGGTTGGGTGCATGTGGGTGCGCGCAGCGGCTGAGGTGTTGACATCCTCAGGGCTCTGCTGATACAATGCGCATTGCACTCATTGTATGCCTTCGTTCCCGTTCAGCCCTCGAACTAGCTGGTTGATTCGCTGGCTGCTGCTGCTGCTGCTGTTGCTGCTAGCCTTCTGGCGTGTGGAAGGACAGCTGTGGAGAGGAAGAGCCCTGCGTAGAGGTGGTGGTGGTGGTGCTGCTGCTGCTACTGCTGTGCGTTAATGGCGTGACCGCGTGTGTGTTTGTGTGCATAATAGTTGACTACCTTAAGATGAAGGTAAGGAGACCTGAAATGTGGTTTGCGGTTGAAGACTCCCAAAAGGGCTCTCTTCAGGCTTGGGTGTTTAGACATATCATCCATCCCCCGCATCATCATTATCTTGACGGCTGACTTCCCGAAATGCAACCCTACTCCGTAAGCATCCACACGCGCATGCAAGCGCCGGTTGCACTGCTGGCTGTTGACTGACGGCGGTCCGTAAAGGTGTCAGGAACTTGGAGAGGCGGAGGGGCACCTTTTATTTTGGGAAAGTGGCCGGACAGGGGCTGCGCGGGCTTTGTTCTGTATTTGTATGGCGAGCAGTTTCCAAAGATGGGCTTGAGCCTGCCGTACCGGTCTAAATGGCGTCCTTTAGCCAGGTATGCACGGGGATACCAATGGACTGGGTACCACATACTTGGCATGACAGGATGGCGGGTACGAGCTGTTTCATTAGTCGTACAGTCGTACCATATTGGCTGGCATGATTCCGGTTGCGTTCGTGGTTCATGGCTTTCTTTCCCGCATCTGTTCATCTGCTGTTGCTTTCTTCTTGCCCTGACCCTGTTTGAGCCCCGTTTTGCGCTAATTGATATGGAACTGAATTCTCTATAGACACACATACATACATACATATGTATTTCCCATACATCCTGCTACAGCTATGAGCCTCTTGTGGCCTTCCCTTCGGTTCGACTGCGGTTGACTGCGGGCCTCGCAAGCGTACATTCCGCTGTGGTGCTGGTGTTGGTCATTGGTATATGTACTGCAATAGAGCCCTTTTGCTCCATATGTGGTTGGCTGATATAATCTTTATAATGGTCTGATAGGGTCACTGTAGGGTGGACGGATCCAGCAGCGGGCAGCGGCGAGGCACTATGTATGTATGTATGTATGTATGTGTGCATGTATGCACGTCGCTGCATATCTCCTGCAAGCTGTAACATTATTGTTCAAGGTATGTACCAGTCGGCTCGCTACTTGCCGTGGGGTGATGAGGCGGTGATTGGTGGGCTTACTGCATCCTAAACACGCGATACTTACGAGCTTGTTATGGGACTACTACAAAACGTACCGCACATACGCACCATGGAATCATGGCGCAGGAAGCAGGTGGGCGGGCTGATGCATGCATGTAAGCTTTTACGAAGGGTTGTAACTAGGCATGTAAGCTTTTACTATGTATGCTTGCCGTGGTAGGCGGCGTTCATTAAAAGACTTGGACCCAGGCACCTTAGACTCAGACTCTTAAACACAGACCGAACGCGTTAATGACAAGACTCGAAGTGCCGCTGCTTGTACAAAATTGATATTTCGCCAACTGCTGCTGCAGCAGCAGACGGGCTTCACTTCTCTTGTTCGTTCGCCTGATGCGTCTGGCGGGCAGGCAGGCCACCTACCAAGCTGCAACCGGCTACCAAGGCGCGGTCCTTCCCGCCTTCACCTGGCTCGGTCGATGTGTGTACTGCCATGCAGCGGGGTACCTGCCAGCGGGGCTTCGCGCGCTCAAGGCCGGAACTTGGACTTTGCATGCTTAATTGCTACATGTCCGGCCGAGTGGTGGGTGACACGTCTTGCAATTCAATCGAGAGCCAGCTGGCTATAGGAGTAAACTTACTCCCTGTGCAGTTATTGCTGAACATATGTTATGTAGTGTTATTACAGAGTAGGAGGCTTCTGGGCCACTTGAGCACAAAGTCGTTTCTACGATTTATCACGCCATACAGCGCCATCTACCAATACCACACTGTACTACGCCATATGAACTGCAAGTCCAAGGCGGTTAAACCTGTCTTCTGGGATCCCTCGTCATCCAGTCAACGGAACATCCGCAGGGACAGAGGGTACAGGAATTGCCACCAATCCTGTATGCGAATCTCGGTCCGTCAACTGTGACCTCAACTCCACACCTCAACAGCTAGCCGTGATCCCACGCTCCCGACATTGGGACGATGTTCTACCCTAGGTTGGAACTCAGGACCTTACTCCAGAAGTGTGACCAGATCAAACCCGCTGATCGCTTGGATCCGAATACGCTACTGCCACCATCAGGATCCCAAATCTACCTCTTGCAATACATGTACACCTGCCTCACTATCCCATGAGTTTGGAGGATGCGGGAGTAGTGGCCACACTACGTACTTCTTACCATAGGTTGCCACCTATGACCCACCATCGCCAGCCAGACCTCTGACAAAGAGGCTCGTGTGGGGGTAGCTCGGCGGCGCCTAGTGGTGAATCATACTTACCTGGCCCGCTTCTCGAGGTGGTCAACTTGGCCTCGGTTGTATGATCGGTCTTCGCCTTGCACTTTGCGAGGGCCTTTCGTAGTCGGCCCTTCGGGTGTCCGGCAGGGCTAAATTTTTGAAAGGCTGAGGATCCGCGCAACGCGCGACATCGGCGCCTATCTATAATATATTGGAAAATATTGGCACCAATTCCAAATACATCACTCATCATTCTTGGCATCCAGTATGTCTGCTTCTTGGTCCATATGACTGCACGTCTTCAATCAGGCCGTACATGGTCTGGGAGACCGAGAGCGGTCAGCACAAACAATCAACCAAGCAACTATATACGTGCAAGAATGATAAATACAGCACCAGCGTGCCTCCGCTTAGCAGTTGGACGTAAGCTACACAGCACAACTCAAACGCCCCGGTAGCCCATGCGAGTCAGAACTCGTCAACGGTCGGGTGCCTAACGAGACGGCATTCAACGCCGCGGGCTTCAGGTCAGGAGGCATCGATGGGGATACGACGCGGTGCCGATACGTAGTGAGATTTTTACAGGACACTGCCATTTTTTGCCCATTTTTTGCCCACCGCCGCCTACAAATCATGGAAATTACTGAGGCTGTAATACAATCAGCAATCCTCAATCCCTGTTCTTGGTTTTGCTTTAAGTATGATGCTCAAAAATAATCGCACCTATCGATGTTATGTACCCTCGCTCACTGCACGGACTGCTGTACTCGGGATCGACCCGTGCTGTGTCTAGCCTGTGCTGTGCTGCGCCTGGCTCGTGCTGTGCTGTGCTTCGCCATCCGTTTCCTTTTCGTCAGCTGACGGCCCTTTCCCCGACCCGCCTCACTCTTGCCCCGTGACGCCCCTTTCCCACACTTATACCACTCCTCCGTCGTACGGTACGCACGTGGCATATCGTACAGGAGCAGGTGGATTCCTCTCTACCGCCGGTAGCCAAATACCCCCCTGCCCCCTGCCCCCTGCCCCCTGACACCCCCCGGTACGTGTTACGGAGGTGTTACTACCCCCCAATCTCTCTAGTGCCGTAGGGAGGTCTGTATGGATGTATGACATCCTCCGGGGCCGCTTGAGCAGTGCTGAACGTCAAAACCCCCCCCGACACACAACGATTGCAAGATATGGCTGAATTGATACCTTGTCGCTCAATGTAAGGCAATCCCTGGCAGGCAAGGTGATGCATACCCCATCCATCTACCCGAAACTACCTAAAGAACTTGCATGCAGGAGTAGCCGTACATGTATTGATATTCGGCTTTTTCTTGCTTCAGCTGCTGCCGCATGCCACAGGCAGGCGCGCAGCTTTGGAGCACTCGAATGATATAATGGTAGTAACGCACGAATGTGCCAAACCTTTGCCAAATTGCTGGGAAAGAACCGCGCTACCGCATGATACCGTATTTTATGAAGCAATGGATATTTTAGGATTGCCAGCAGTAACTAATTAGGCCAATACGTGGTAAAACCCCCCCAAGACAAGTGACAACGTTTAGTTGCGGTCAAGCCATAGCACCTATCGTTCCTGCTGTGTTATTCTGCAACCCAGCAGCTAGCCATGACATTGGCAAGTAGTATACCTTGGCCACAATAAATGGCAAACCCTCGGGTTAAGCTGTATCATTTTGGAGTAAATAGCTTAATTTGAGTTGTGATTTAGATAGTGTTGTGTGAGCGTTGCAATTCTAGAAGATAACAAAATAACCCTTAATTCGATGTTTGGCTTCCTTCGAAGCGACATTATTCGCGAAATATGCCATTATCGCGCCGGAGTCACTTGCATTATTTACATTGGGGACGAGATATTTAATCTAAATAGGTTGCGCTTCCCATCTGTCGACCTTCAAGTGCTGGAGAGGCCGCCAAAACCTCCCTTGGCGAAAAACTCACCAATCTTAATAATTGACATATACATTACTGCTATAGGGCAACGGAATAATATATGTAGCTGTTCTTCCCAAATACAGAACGCGTGCTTAGTGTACGATTGGTATTCCGTCGTTGAGTCCCGGCATGGCGGTCAGCTAATCCAGCATGGTGATAACGCTCGGCGGTAACTCCTAGGAACACAAATGCCGGTCAGCGTCATGAAGATTTTACAAATTCGGGTGCCTTCCCCACAATCGGTGCCCACATATTTGCGGGTCCAACTCCAGCAATTGTTACTACTTCCCCTTGCTTAAGGTTTGACTGGATCTTGATAGCTTGTCAGCAACGGGCAAGCTTTTGAGGGGCAGGGGCGTGCCTCATGGCTTTGGGAGAAGGGCCAGCTGCAGGGCATACGGAGAAAACTGAAAAGCAAGAACACGGCAAAGTCGGCATCCAACGGAGCGCCGGTGCCAAGCGTGAGCATGAAGGGCAAGGTCGCCACCCTCACCCCCTGCTCCCATGCCGCTGGTTGGCAGCAGCAGTGCTATTCCTGTTGGAGACCTCTGTGGCGCAGCCATCTAGAGCATACGGCCCCTGGAGGGCCTCCGAAGACCTGAACGAGCAACGTAAGACAGCCAGAAAACGTCATCTTGGTTATTGGATGCTTACTGGCATACTCAAGGAGATAACCCCAAACCTGGGGTAAATGAACGCCCACTTGGAATCACCAGCAGGCACGGCGTGCATGCCCTGCCGACACAAGGCCCGCATACGTAACATACCTCGGCCTGCTGCTGCATGCATCACGCCTCCTTGCATAGCTTACCTCGTCCAGAGGACGTTGCCCTCTTGTGTGCGGGCAGCACGGTGATAATCCGGTCGGATCAACTGAAACGCCATTCCTCAATCATACCATCTGATCCCGCCCTACCCCGCCTACCCGCCCTACCTACCGCTACTCTGCAGACAAGGCCGTCCTCAGCTTCATCCTTAGCGGTGACACGGGCTTCTGGAGCCAACCCGCGGTGGCTTACCGCATAGGCTTTGGAACTGCACCTTGGCGCTGCATCAGCGACTGCCAAGCACAGTACTACGCCAACACTCAGCAATGTGCACCTGACTGCTCCAGGCAGACGTACTGTATTCCTGGAGGTGCGCATGCGTGCCAGCAGCGGCATCTCATGGGAATTGCTTGCCTTAAAGACCTTCAGATTACGAAAGCATGCCTACATATATCCACACAATGTCAATTACGTGTGTGTGCCTGCCACCCACAGCGGCTAAGGGCATCTGGAGGTATCTTAGAACAAACCCCCGGTGATGATAGCATTGACTTGTTGCAACACGCACCCACACACGCACACACACACCCACACGCACCCACCCACACACACCCACACGCACCCACACACACGCACACACACGCACCCACACACACGCAGATCCGGCGTTCAGCGACACGAGAATCACCTGCTGTGCACTCAGCCTCCTAGACCAGTCGTACAGCTTCGGTCATCCACCCAACGCGACTGTGCGGGAGTGGTGCAACGCATACCCTTCCTGGTGCGTGGGTGAAGGTCTTGCTACGGTGCGCGGTGCGCTGTGGATGCTTACCCTCCATCTGCTGGCCGGTTCAGAGATTCATAACGGCATATTGAAATTGATCGTTGTGCGATTTGTATGAATGGGTGCAGGGTCGGTAGTCACGTCTGTAAAATTGAGGAGTGTCTATAAACCATCTACCTCCAGGCATATCAATTAGTACACCATAGCGCGATCTATAGAACTTTCTATGCAACGACTGAAATCATGAATTTTATTTCTCTGTCCTATCTATATAAGATGGCCCTGCCTATAGACCAGCCTATAACAAAACTTACCGACGCAGTATGTGTTGTTCCTGTTGCTCAGATTGCTCCCGAAATTTGAAATAAAAAAATGAATGCGTATTGGTTTTATGCTCAGATATCTAGGGCCCCCATAGAACGAAAGCCGTTATGGTTGCGCGCGTGTATGACACATGCATACGTCTCATGTCGTTCATGCCATTCAGCACTATGTGCTGTATGTGTAGCTGGCAAAAGGCAGTAAATCATGATAGAGGGAGGGGGTGCTGCAAGCTGCCGGCATTCATAGGGTTCGTGGTTCTACCTCTATAGTTGTTTTTCTTATCTATTCACCATGATGATGCAGCAACATGTAACAGCGTGTGTGTATGCGCATCCCCGCATCCCCACTGCACGGGCGCCCAAGGTCTCCCTCGTCCTTGTCGTGTTGATTCTTCGTATGCCTGAGGCTGAGACATTGATTGCCGCTCAGGGGCTCCGCTCCAAGGCCTAGCGTGTGCGACTTCAACGTATACGCTGCACGAGGCCTAAGTCCGCCCCTCGGCGCCCAAGACCCCTTCCTATCCGTGTCATGCGAGCGGATGGACACGGTGACCTTCTACGTGAACGGCACCACGTACCGCAGCGATACAGCGAGGCGGATCATCTTCAGGAAGGATATCAAACAGACCAAGGTCACGCGCAATAACGTCAAGCGAATGTGGGTCGGTATACGTGAAGGGGCTATCAAAATCATTCAATCAATAATGTGCTGTCTATGTATCTATATCCATAAGGATGATTAGTGTGATGCTGGGACCCCCAAGGATTTAGGGACGCGGTTGCCCAGATAGGCAACTAGGCCACTATATTAACAAAAGTGGATGGATGTAGAAAGTACTGCATGCTGCGGGTGTCGTTCAGCAGACTTGGCAAGGTCCCAATCCACAGATAATGGACAACAACAGCTTGCCTGCCTGCTAGACGACTCGGAACTTTTCTTACGCCAGGCCCAGCCTATGTATACGTTCGTACGTACGATACGTACGTACAATATGTACGTACGATATGTACGTACGATATGTACATACGATATGTACGTACAATATGTACGTACAATGTGTACGCACGTGCGTGTTTAGTGTAGCTGCCACTGAAGCGAGATATTCCAAAGCCAGCGGATGGAACTGACCGAAGCATACGGATAGATTTATGTGCTTCAAGTGTGCGCATCAGCTTTGCGTGCCCGAGGATGAGGGGACCAGTCCCCTGCCAAGGACCATATACATCCACTCAACCCATAGCCCCTTTATCCCGACCCCAAGGTGCCGACCGTTACTCGGGTTGATAATAAATATAAGTTCGTAACGAATTTATACTACTATTATACATTACATTTAAAATATCCGCAGCTGAACCCATATGCTGAACTAATTAGTTATTTTGTTCGCAAAACCGCCTAGGCTTGTTTGGGTCTTCTTACGAGCCGTAAAGGGCTCATCGAGCTTTTTAGTCATCATCATGCATTCTTGCTAGTGATATACCTTATCATGCGATGAGTCTACGAGTGGCGGTCACTCATAACTGCCTCTATTTGTACCGCCCAAGTGTACATAAGAAACTAGCATTACGACATTCATGCAGATACGATGCAAGCAATACGAAGAGATCACGGTGTAAGGTTTTCCACAAAACCGCTGATGAGCTTCCAACTACTAGCTCTTCTTGGGGTGTCTCTCCTACCCCAAGAGGAAACTCCGAGTTTCCCAGGAGTCCGGGGCTTTAGTTAGTCAGGGAAGCGAAGAACACGATCTTAAGGAAGTTCATTTAACTGGAGATATGAACCAGGTAGTGGAAACAACTGATTTGTAAAAGTTAATTGGCCGTGCAGGCACGTGCGCACTTGCACACGTGCGAGCACAGGACAGTGAATTAGCAGGCACGCGATACGCGAGTCATCACATACATACATGCCTGCGTGCATATGCATCAGTTGAATGGCTGGTTCTTTCCATCCGACGCGCTCCCCCATGCCACAACATGCATGCTCGCGCCGCGCGTAGCTCCCTCCGCCACGTGGCCGCTTGGCATCACCCAGCCGTCGATATCACCGAGCCTCCGCAGTTCGCCTTGGTGGATGACCTGGTGTGCCTGCCGCTTGAGGAACTGTGAGTACTGTGGGCCAGATCATCTAGCTGCCAGCCAGTTATTATAGAGCTTGTAGTACTATGATGGATGGGTTCCGCTGCTGCTGCTGCTGCTGCAGCTGCCTTTTTCAATACGTAGTCAGGGCGCGTACTGTCCGCGTCCGTTAGCGGCAGCTGCCGGGAGAGGGGGGAAGTCCCTAGATGCCTCTGACTTGGCTCCCCGGTACCGTTCACCACGCGCCAATCCAGACGTTACATGGGACACAGGCCCGTGTCGTTCAGTGTCCTGTCCTTGTCCCGTCCTGAACTTTCCGCTCCTATTAAGACCTGACCATCGCGTCAACCCCTACGACCTCCTCAAATATGTGTGCTTTGGTGCTATTGCAGCTATTTCGAAGACGTGGCCTTCCGCGACGTTTTTGAAAGCCTGGCTGTCATCCCGGATTTGAGCGGCCCGGGAAACTCCACATTTGACCTGTAAGTGCTTGCGCAAAAAGCATTGCTGGAGCAGAAACGTGTGTATAGGCTAATAGTAGATGGGCGCTGTCCTCTCCTTTCCTTTCCTCTGTTGCGGCACGTGCGGGCTGACGACGGGCGAGGAAACGGAAACGCAAGGACTAGGATAGCCTAGTGTGTTGTACGTGCCACAAACACGTGCACAATAGCGGGTAGCTGCGGGTATGTACGCACCTCGCAAGAATGCGTATATGCACGAGTACCTTACATTGCATACGTATCCTCTTGGATGTAGAGCGGCGGAGGGCGCCTTTTTGACAGCCGTGCATCTTATCCAACGGTCCTCGATCAAGGCGTTATCGTCCGCCTTTGTCAGATTATTAAGACCGTCCGTTCCCGTCGAAAGCATGCAAAGATGCTTGTTATGTACGCACATACGTGCGTTGGTATATATGCCAATATGCGGGCCGTCTGTACTCATATAACCCCACTTTTTATATTTGCTGCCGAAAACGTTTTTAGGCGGCAGCGTGCCCGTCTAGTAACCAAGTAACGGTGCGATGTCCGGATTCGTTGTAACCTTGCCCTGTCCAGTTGTCCTGTCCCGTTATCCTGTCCATCTGCATGAGAATTACAGTGAGATGTGTAATGCAAATACATCACATGTCTGGTGCGCACCATCCGGAGTTGGCGCTGACCTGGCCTGGCCTAACCGGTCCGCCGCTACCTGACTTCCCTCTAATCCGCCGTTGGATACGTTGGTGGTCAATTTTGTTCCGTCGGTGTGCTCAACACCAAACCAACAAAAAAACCCGATCTATAAACCTGGCGTGTAGGTTCAACTACACCACGTGGAAGTGCGACCCTATGAATTTGACGTCCATGGATTTGACGTTGTACGGCCTGAACGGAACAATTACCCCCCACCTATCCAATGGAACCTTGCCCTGGAGCCTCCTTACGAGTAAGCTTAAGGAAAGGATGTTCCTTCCGAAGCTCTGTGGCTGCCATGCATGTATACATCAGTGGAATACACAGTCAATCCTTGCTTCTTACGGAACCTGTGCATCCATCCGCATCTATATGCGCCGCTGTAATAAGTATGAGCAGCACGGATTTTTTATTTTTAGCAGCGAAAATTCACAATGGATGAGGTATTCGAAGCTGGTCGGTGTGAAGCAGACGAGGCCCCCCGGTTCCCCGCTTGCATCCGTGTCCTGTGAACAGTGGATTGCGGCCTGGTAAGGGCGCTGGTGCGACGCGCTTTTTCCAGTCTCAACCCCAACCTGGCGTTGCGCGATAGTGCCTATCGGAGGTGCATGTTCGCACCCTTTACGGAGCTCAACGCGATCAGGTTGGTGGTAGGTGCGCAACGAAGGGAGGCTTTCGTTTCACAGCACGGCGTGAATGAACTGCCTCGCGTCGTAACATTTTGTATGCTGCATAGTCATAGGAGTGCAAGCCATAGAGTTGTAATAACTGTGGCGCGCAAATGCCCTGCAATAATGCACCTCATAATGCACCTCCATTTCCGACGGCGCTGCATTACAGTAGCCCCCCAACGCGCGAGACCCATCTACGATACGTGCAAGGGTCTGCAGGCCTTCGTCTCATGACTAGTAGTGCGTAAAAGCTGGCGGTAAAGGCACTGGAATTTTAATGCAGCGCGCCCACCGAGGTTACGAACTCTGCAACGGCCTTGCCGTAGGACGGCGTTGATGCAGCATGCTGCTGCTATAGGACGATGCGCGTTGCCATCCAAAATAGTTTTTCAGCCTTCTGCTTTCCATTAAGCTTCTCGCTGCTCGGAGGAGCTAGCTCCGAATGACGAATTGCTGTGATGGTCCAATTCCCAACAAACGCCAAGCCATACATATTTATTGCGTATCGAGGCTTTTTCAAATGGATACGTAAAAAATGTAATAGCCTTAACGTTCCTCTGATAGCGTTGTCACGGCGGGTGTCTTCGGAAACTTATCTATCAACATGCGTACCTGGTTGCCGCACATCACGTAATAAGCCCTACCTACATGTACGTACACGTGATTTTGGGCTGATAATTTTGTGTTACGTATACATACCGATTTCTTGAGTTTTCTTTTTATTATTGACTCTACATATTGACTCTACATAAATAAAAGCGAGGATGAAGAAAATTTGGGTTGGTTGGAACTAAGCCATCGTTCTCACTGGCCTTCCGGGCAGGTGGTCCGGTCGAGCCCGCCTGGATTTGAACGAAGATCTCCGGAAGGCACTGGACTCCGTCAAGTTCGGTAACCAGACATTGCCAAGGGGTTGGCTTCCCCCTGCACCTGACCCGGTGGCCCCGCGGCCTTTCCTGCCGGATACATTGAAGACCCTCACCATTAAACGCACGAACGATGGCAGCCATCCAACAAAGCGCTGGTGCGGAAAGCCGTTGATCAGGGGTTTTCTTCCTGCGGAATGGGCGCTGCTGAAGAACCTGGAGTACCTGTGAGTACCTATTGCTGCAGTTCACTGTGACTGTTGCTAGACGTGTGTTGTGTGTTGTATGTGTGTGTGTGTGTGTGTTGTTGTGCCTCTGTTTGTGTGTGTGTGTGTGTGTCTGTGTGAACGTTACAAGTATCTGACCGTGTCTGTGGGTGTCTGTTACACATCGATCCGGGGCTGACGCGGGGAAGGAGCACCTAACCGTACCCCAACAGGAACGACCGCCGAACCACTCTGTGTGTGCGTGTCTCTGCGTGTTACACCTTCTGGAGTTACCGCCGGGGGCCGCCCAATCATACATACACCTAGAGGGCCCTCACGAGGGGGCCCAAGGGCCCTGAGGGGGGCGGACGTAAGGCTGTGTCCGAATGCAGGGCGAAGCTTCCCGAACATCTGTTCATGTGCAGGGCCCTTCGTTTCCATAGCATCTGCATGCTGCTACGCGGAGAGATACTGCAATAATTTGGCGTGCATGTATACATTGAAATGCTCGTGTAATGCTGCAGGGACCTAAGCGACGACATGGGTGAGGGCCTAATCGAGGGTCCCATCCCCAGCACCTGGCTGATGATGACCAAGCTGAGGATAATGTAAGCGAAGTAAGGCCAGGTGCCGTCAAAGCAAAGCCTTGATCCAAATTAGGTCCTTTGGGTTGCTTAGGTCATTTCGGCCCTTTTCTTGGCCGCGTGTGAGTCGTACATACTTACGTACATGCCTTCATCCTGTGTTATCATAGGTGCTGCGGCCTGTCAATACGAGCACATAGCGGCGGTCAATGCAACATGTCATAACGCGAATGCTGCAAGTATAACCAAGCCCTCTCCCCGGTCTCACCTCCTTTTGTTGCAATGTAGCAACCTAACAGGCCACCCAAATTTCTGCAAGGACTGGCACAGGTAGGCCGCCGTAGCCGTAGCCTGTGCGCTAGGGTATTAACATGGTGCATCATTATGTAGCATGCAACTGCTGTAGATAGCCATCGACGAGGTCATCAACCCATGTAGAGCTTAGTTGGGCATGCTGCTGGGCTGAATGGTAAAGAGCAGCTTATCCGCGATGCCTATAGCTATGTACAAATGTCGGTACCCCAGTGCATGTTTTCCCACAAACTACTGCATTATTACTGCACTACTGCATTATTGTCCCTCTGTTCCGTGTATTCCGAATGGGAATTACAAACATTGGCAACCTGCTGGGTACGTGTATATGGAGCATTAGGGGAAATGTGGGAGCAGCTCCGGGGCCGTATTATTGTTTAGACATCTGCCGTACACAACCTTGTGTGGGCTATAATCCTTCTTCCAGCTAATTGCCGAGGCCCCGCGCGGCCCATCTCTTATTTCCGTGCCTCACGGCTTCATGTATCCTTCGCAGCTTATAAGTAAAGGATCAATAAAGGCCTCTGGAAGTGTAAATAGCCTGGGGGGCCTATCACGGGAGGTCTGCATCCGCCAATCGGTAAACTTTTCTGAAGTCGTGATATAACAGAAGGCCTGGCGCAAGGCGAGACCATGCCCCGTGTGCATGCCCATGCTTGCCTATGCGCGTCTCATCTTTGCATCATACTAACCCTCTCGTACAATAATACCCCGTCTACATAAATACGTTTCTCTCGCGCGACATCAAGCGGTCCTTGAATCATCAAATTGCCGATTGCCCTCCCTCCTCTGACAGATTGGTCTCCCATTACATCAATGACTTCTGCCGCTACTTATTTGCAATACATCAGCGACAAGAAATATCGAATTTTCCGTCCGACTTATGCGGATCTGCCGATAGGAGGCATTATTATGGTTCCGGTTTTCTGACTCCCAACGGGACTGCGGACGACCCGAAGACTGTCTGGTCGGTGAACGTGACGGTGTTCGACTTGGATGGTCTTGGATGGCAATGGTACGACTCGACTACCGGCGAAGGTGCGTGAGCCCGGACGTTCTTACTGCTCATCAGCTTGTAGGCCTAGGGTTCTATGCTGCTGTCGTCAGGGCGCCATGCGCACCCTGACAGCAGCAGGTTTGCAAACATGAGAGTCACGCAACGCAAGCCATCCTTGCCCAGCACGTATCCATTCCGGCCCAGTAGGTGGGCTAGGTAGCGAGCCGTCAAGGCACATACACTTCTGGAGTACACGGATTGCCTCCTCCGTATGTATGTTGTTACAGGGTGGTTAACTTCGCCAGCGGCCCCCTTTCCCGGGGCAGTCCCTGCTCTCCCCTGCTAGAGGGGCACCCTAATCCGTCACCCCATCCGACTTCAGAATGTATTCGTTGGGTTCGGCAACTCACCACCAGCATCCAACCAAATCTAGCGGATCAACGGCGCATCAACTTAGTTCCTGGTCAGCTCGCAAGTTGATATTATCACGTCCTACACCGTCCATAAGATGGGGGGCCACCTCCCATTTCATCACTCCTCAAACACCCGAGGAGCCGGCAGGCGGATTTGAACCCGGGTCGACTGGGTCAACTGGGAGCAGAAGTCAGGCCTTAACCTCTGCCAGCCGCCTGCCTGTGAATGTTCGCGGGGGGATCTACGCCGGCTTTTACAATGTGGGCCAAGACAGCATCCTACAGCAAGTGACAACACACACACACATTCGTAGGATTAGGTTTAGATGGTTCAGAAGGCGGCATTAGGCTGTATGCAGTGTATCCGGCGTCCTTTGTTGGCCTCCCTTTGCTGGGCGGGAAATTATACCTACGAACTTGGTTCGTTAGCTCTTAATCCCCTAAACCCTAAGTACACGCACAACTTGGCGCTCCAAAGGACAGCACAGGGGCGCTCATCAGTGCACACACACAGCACGGCGCATGTGATGCACGATATGTGACATGTACGAAAAAGAAAAAATGAGAACCGACGTGGTGTTTTACTTGCCTGATGGCTCTTACACCTGCCTTGTTGGTGACCCTGCACGAAGCATGCACACGTTTTTCAAGACGAGAACATCTCCTACACCTCCATTGTGCTATTCCGTAGCTAGGTCCCACGCACGCATGACCATTACGAGTATGGTCGCTTACTTAGAGCACCTCCTTGTGATATACATACACACACACAGCCGGCTACACCAACGTCATTGCGCCGGATAGCAGGTGCTGTTGGGACACATTCAGCGACTACTTCAAGGCGCACAACTACACCATTACGGCACCTAACAACACAACGTGGAAAAGAGAATACCACTACGGCTCGCTTTACGAGGCCTGGGACTTTTGTGAAACGCACCGACCTGCGTGGTTCGGGGCAGCACCTAAAGCAACGGGGTTGAGGCCGCCAACATTTCCAGCGACACCCAAGCCGCCAGACATTCCCTCCGCACCGCCGCTCCCGCCAGCCGCCTTGGGGGTTACCCGGAGCACATCGACCCCGAGGCCACCCCTGTTCCCACCTCTGCCTGGAAACTCCCCGCTGCTACCCAACGCTCCTCCCCAGCCACCTAGAAAGCCCCGATATCCAGGGAAATGGGCTGGTGCATGGTCGTACCGACCAGAACTGCCTCCGAGACCACCACCCTCGCCCCTGCCGCCACCGTCAACTCCAAGAGCACCCTCCCGTCCGTCGGCGCCGCCCATCGACTGCTCTCTGGCCGCGCCCCAAATTAGTTTTGCCATTCCCAACATCTCGCGAGGCGCCTTCTTCATCGCTGTTTTAATTCCTGACGGCCCGGACCAATATTGCATGTCATGTGGCTGCAATCTGACGTACACAGTGCTGGATCATGGGGTGTCGGTTCTCTACGCCTTATCCCAACCTGCATCCCCGGCCTCCGAGCCGCCGCCGCCGCCGCCACCTGCGCTGTCTGCTGCCGCGGCCCGTGGCCCCAGCCCGAAATCCAGTAACGGCGCGAGTGCTGATGATTCCACCAATGGCGTCTTAAGCGATTACAGTGATGGGGACACCGGCTATGGGGGCAGCAGTGAGCTCACAGTCAGCCCGATAGAGAGCATCAGCAGCTATGGCCTGCGCCGGGTGATGCAGCAGGGCAGTCCATCACCCACAGGGTCGTTGTCGCTCCCCAGCCTACCCGCTCTAGACACGCTCCTGGCGCGCGGCACCAGCACGGCAGCCGGGCTAAATCCGGGTGTGCTCAAGGTGGGCATGCGTGTATATCTCGAAAGAACGGTAGGACGACATAAGCAAGGGTTAAAAGCGACTGAGCAATTCATGGAAGATGCTACCATTCTACATGGGTACTCGTGCGTATGTATGTCTACCTTGGGGACGCTTTCATAATTTCCTTCATTCCTTTAGCTGGGTAAACAGATCGGGCTTAGTCGCTTTGGTGGCGAACTTCTTGCCATCGGAATGAATACCTCGCTTGCTTCATCATTTGGGGCGCGACTGCACGGAGGGCTAAACACGGGGAGGGGGCGGGGGAAGGGCTTACACGGCGGCAAGTGTAAGCCCGCCCGTCCCAGCGGTTATGTTACCCCAGCAGCTGCTTGACAAAATCAAGGAATCAAGCAATAATGTTGGTGGGAGGTTTCCGCCTGCCGTGTAGTACTGTAGCTTTTGCATATCGCGTGTGGGCGGGGATGCCTGTCTTGCGAGCTTTATACGTAGTACTTGTATGTATGTCCCCAAACTCCCAATTTCTTGTGCTCTTCGTCCTCCCCTCTTTTAGTGATTGCATGTCTCTTGTTGCGGTGCTTTCAGGATTTCAATATGACCACTGCGATCGGCTCTGGCTGCGATCGGCAAGTTTGGGGAGGCATCGCTGCGGCATGGCGGATGGAGCCGGCGACCAGTGGGGATTACCTTTTCAAAATCCAGGTGATAAAATCCGGCAGCTAGGTATGTATGTACCTGCCCATACATACATACATACATACATACGTATATAAATACCTGATGGCGTCGTAACTTTTCAAATGTCGCAGCACCTCATTGCCGACCCAGGCTTTACTGCTGTGGTGTTGTGAGTTGTTGAAAGCCCCAACAATCACTTCGCAGCGATCTAGGTTTCGATTGCATGCATAAAATAATGGCGACCGCATGGGTTGCGCGTGATTATGGCATTCCGCCGCACCTTAACACCACCGATGTAAGCACGTACACACATTTCCGAGTGCGGCTCGGGTCATCATTAAAACATGTACGTACGTGAGGTCTGGTACGGATGCTGGAACGTATGTGGTCCCACCGCAACTCTTATCGTTCCCTTAGGTCGTTTGCCTCCTTTATCACTTGCTTTGTCTGAAGTGCGAGGTAGGATGGTGCTTATAGGCGATCTGGCAGCCCTTGAGCCCTCGGCTCGTACTAGGGTGGTTTGCAGGTACGGGAACACACTCCACAACCATGTAACACACGCACACACACAGGAGGTAGAGACGCAAGGTCGCGCACCTTGGCCGAGCAGGTGGGGGCATACACACATATATACATACACACACATTGATTGCGCACTCGACTGCAGATCGGGAAGTCCGTCTGGTTTCGCTGGGTGGTGGTCGACTTGGCGCCTCCCGAACTCTACGGTCAGCTGCTCATGTCTACGAGCAGTGTAATGCTCGCGAATCCCATCACCGCCTCGGCGGGCAACACAGCACCTCTTCGATTTCTACTCGCCCAGATCACCATGTCTGAACCGGTGCAAGCATTCGATTTAGCTGCAGCTTTGGGGCTCACAGGCGGCGCGACCTTGCTCAGCACAGAGTGCTACGGTTCTGCCACCACCGCAGCTGCAATAGCAAAGCAAGCCGCGGTTAGAGTCATGGCCAACGTTAGAGCACCTCCTGTGGCGCCGCCGGGAGGTACGGCGCCTGCTCGCGCGCCTGCTGGGCCGCCTAATTCATCAACACCTCCTGCTGGCACATCAAGTAAGCCCCCTTCTGATGAAGCGTCGGTTGGACCGCCCCTTGGAACGCTGGTTAGAGCCCCTCTTGGGAGGCTGCCAGTGGTTGCTCCTGCTGCCGGGGCGACGAGATTTAAACCACCTACGCCCCTCGATGGGGGTTCGGTTGCTTCCGCTGCGGGAACGTCATCACCAGTTGGGCGGCAGCCGCCGCAGACACCGCCATCGGCGTTGTCAGGAGCCCGAGTAGTTGACCAGAGTCAGCTCACCGGTGGCATTATTGACTTCGCCGCCATGCCTAACAAGCCATACGTGCAATCTTGCTTGGCGCTGATGTACGCTCCGGAGGGCGGCAGGGTGTCGGTTAGACTGCTGGAGGGCACGGTAGTCGACCTGACAGGCAACCCGAGCCGCAGGTACGTGCTAATAAAAGCTTGTATAGGTGTTTTTATGTACTTGGATATGGCACATGGATGACGATGACTTGCGGCGGTGACTTAAAAAAAATTGATAGGGGAAAGGCTCGGCACGGTAAAAGTCCCCTTCACGGTTCGGCTTGTTTCAGTCTATTTCGAACGGTACGCGGCACATATATCGTCTATGAATACGCGCTAAGGGGCTCCGCTGCCAAGCATCTTGAGGGGCCTTGTTTTCATCGGCCAGCTACCACAGTTATCCGCCGGGCCAAAACGGTGGTATGCCTGGTTGTGAGCTCATAAACCGTGAGCGCGCGCGTACGTGTAGTAGATGCGCATGCATGCATGCATATGTGTGTGTGTGTGTGTTATACATGGCCTGGGGTGCGTGACCCGTACGAGCCGAAGCCCCAATATAATTGATGCAAAGCACTCTTATGCCTGGTGCAACTTTCTTTTGTACACGCTACACCTCTTATGTTCGCGCGCAATTCACTTTTGTCACTCACACACACATGCATTTATCAAATGCTTGGACTCGCCCGTCAGGGCGCTTGTCCTGGAGGCCAAGATGCCAACACCTCCGCTGGGGCCCACTACTGACGGCTCCTCCCGGGCGGCGGGGGCCGTCTTAGCATCGTTTTCCTTGCTTTCAGTCCTGACATCTAAGCTCTCGATGATGCAAAGCTCACACCATGTTCAGGTGAGTGCAAGCGAGCAAGCGAGCAAGCAGGGAAGTAATGGCGCCTGCTGCACATTCACGCATAGGCCTATCCATGGCATTGCGTACATTTTGAGCTTATTCCCTATTAATTGCACAAGACGAGCGAGGGACGGCTATACGTATCATAATTAGTAATCACCCGACTGATCCAAAACGAAATGCCTTTAAGATGTAAACAGTTTTTGACGAAATTTCTGGCCAAATAAATCATTTTCGTGCTGTTAGCTGCTCGTGCTGCTGGCTGTCGCTCGACATCAGCGTCATTCGCTCGACAGGTAGCAGTGCCCCGAGCATGCCTTTCTGCACTACAGCACGCACGCACGTGCCTACCTGTCTATAAACACTCACATGTTTTCATCAGCGGTTCACGCGTGGCATTGGCTCGCCTCGTTCGTTTGCTGGATGCAACGACGTGCATTTTTTAGGGCTCGCCTCGATGGTCATACTTCCTAGCCACAACACAACGCACACACGACAAAGCACGCACATGCAATGCTGCTTGCTTCCATTTTTGCATGGCTTGGTAGTAAATCCTGTCAACCGCATTCCCCGTACAACCTGCCCGCCTCCCCGTCTGCCGCCTCCTTGATCACTCTTATTCCGTCCAAGATGCTAGCCATGACCGCAAATCTGGCGTCTCCCGGGGTCAGCCCTAGCTTCCGCAGTTTGGCACAGCACGTGAAGTGGTCAGTATTCAGCTTGAAGGGGAGCATCCCATTCCTTGACAAGCTCATCAAAAGCAATGACAATGTAGATGCCATGGACCTCGCGACTTCGACTTTGCGCACGGATTTGAAGCCCATGAACAGAACCCAAGCGGAGCTGCTGCTCCCCGCCCCCTCACCGCCGCCCCGTCCAAGATCCCCCCCAAGACCACCGCCCCGGCAGTTTCCCCCACCGCAGCCCCGACGCTCTTTGGTAACGGTGTCAGACGGGGGGGCATCCTTAGCAGACAGGTCAGCAGGCGCGCAATCGACACCAGCTTTGGAACCATCGCTCCTTTCAGAGGCAACCACCCAGCGACAGCTGTTTTCCACACCTGGAGCTGAGCTGATGACCGCCTGGCGAAAGATGTTGATCTCGTGGCTGAGAGCCATGTCGGAAGTCAGTAACAAAGCGGAAAATTTGAATGTCACTAGCAGATATGTCATTGTCGGAGCCGCCGCTGGCAATGACGACATGGTGGCTGTTGATTCCAACGGCCAGGTGCTCAATGGCAGTTCCGCGGGATGGAAGCTGGCCCCGACCTCGGCTAACTATAAAACCCCAATCTTTAAGATCGTGGTAGAAACACAGGACCTGACATACACAGTGGCTGCTGTCACGGGGGCCATGAGCGTCCTCGGGTTTGGCCACACTATTGTAAATGTGCTCTTCCGTGTGTTCTCCAACAAGAAGCTGCCGCAAAAGCTCCAGTCGCTCCGAGCTGAAGTCGGCGTGGGAGGTGTGTGTGTGGGAGGAGGGTTGTTTCCTGGGTGTGCGGGTGCTTCTGCTAGCTAAAGTGCTAGCACTCATTCCAACATACAGCGTTCCCGTGGCCGCTTAGGATGCCGTGAGGACGGATGAATTGATGCATATATCGCCTAATGCAAAATAGATGACATGGTGCACTTATTATCGCGTCGGATAGAAACGGGCAGAGTGACGTTTGTTCAATTAATCGATTTCGTCGCTCATTCATTATTGAGCTCGCTGCAACCATGCGTCATGCGTACGAATGCATCATTGCTTACCCACAAGCAATCTCACGCATAAAACGACGGGTTCACTTCAACACGCATGCATTCATGCATCATCGGGATTGTTACTCCCGTTCCCTGACCCATCGCCGCCACGACGCGCAGGAATCCTGATTGTGGGTTTGACCTACTTCGCAAGCCTCCCCCTCAACAATCCTTCCAAGAAATGGGTTTCAGCGCTTCCGTTGTTGCTTGTGGTGCTGCCACTCCTCCTCTTCATCTGGTGGCTGGCAGTGTGCCGCTGGTACCTAGTAGAAAAGGTAACGTTAATTATGATAAGACGAAATAGTCGGTCCATCCTGCTAAATAATCCGCTGCGTGATAGTTCATATTGCACATGCAAATACACTGCAGCACATTGCTGCGGAATGAACGAACAAACATGCAAAAATATTCAAAAGCACCACCAGCACCATCCACATTCGTAGCTTTATTATTTCCCCCACCCCCGTGCTGTGTGTGCGGCAGCAGCCAGCACCTGAGGAAACTGACCAAGACTCTGATATGCAGCCCGCCAGCGCCGAAAACCTCGGAAAGGATGCAGCAAGTGGCATTGGCGGCGTGCGACAGGGGGGTTCAGCGGCCCGTGAAGCAGCACGCCTAGCAGGCCCAGCAGGATTGCAGGTTGGCGGACCTAGGCACCGCAAGGGTCCGGAGGACAAGGGCCTGGACAAGTCGTCAGTACCAGGTAAACGCGTTGAGACTAACAGCTGCCGAGCAGAACTGCCGACGACACACTCACCGCAGAAGACCATCCCCAGAGTAAACGCAGCAGGAACAGGTGAGATGTGACATTGCTGCTGTAGACATCTCAGCGTGGAACAGGTCCTTACCAGCGGCTTGTGAGCTGAAGACAGGTTATCGAGGCAGTCTGGACGGGTTTTTGCAGCGCCGCCCACTCTACTCCTAGTCGATTAACACATGCCACTTTGTTTGAAGAGGAGTAGGGAGGGAGGATGAGTTCGTCATCTTCCATATGCAAGGAGGTGCTCACACTTCATGACTGGCCCTCATCCACTTTCCAGCAGAACACGCTTCCTGCAATAAGAATAATAAACTCGGTGGATCCCATGCATAGTGCAAGTATGGCGCGCCTCAATACTTTTGTCCCGTAATCATATACGCAACTCTACCTACTAACGACAGCATCACTTCGTACCTACCCTAAATCTATCTGCTGCGGGGCCCCCCTGCCTCCTCACACGCGAAAATCCATCCAGCAGCCAGACAGCAACCTAATTACAACGAGCATGTCGATAGCTGGGATGTGGGCCGCAGCAAGGGCGCTACTACCCGAAGACACGCAGAGCAGCAAGATGAATTCTATGCAAGCAGCAGCCCTGCGGAACGAAGGTCACACCAACGGCAGCGGGCAGCAGTTGCCGTCACATCTGCTGCCGCATGCACGAGTGCCTCCTTGGTACCCGACATCACATCAGAGGCAACACGGTCTTCTGCCGGGCTTATAAGCCGTGATAATGCAACATACAAGAAAAGAAAGGGTCCACCAGCCAAGCCCCCTCCATGGAGGATTACGGGCACTAATCTTCAGCACCAGTCCCAGAATGCCAGGACTGCTCGTGGCGCGTCTAGGCAACCCAAACCGGACGCCCCTTATCCTGGTACCTCCAAGCCATATAATCCCTATAATGCTTTGAGGCAATACAACCCGGAGGCCGCTTACGATGATGGATCCAGGCAATCTGATGCTGTCTTTCCTTGCCGCCGCCGGTCCACAGGCTCAGATGTTTCTGAGCTCATACAGCCGGATGCAGCATTAGGACAGGGATCCATCCAAGGGGTGACGAGGCCCCACAATTGCTCTCAAGGAGGGATTCGACCGTCAGCAGCTGGACCGACGTGGCAGAAGCAGAGCATGTACGACATAGTGCAGCAGCAACTTGGGCTGCAGCCACCCAAGACCAGTAGTGTGTCAGATCTGACGAGGGGACGACAGCAGAATAGGAGTGTAACACCTTCCCGAATACCCCGCACCAGGAAAGAGTCTGAAGACGGAGCAGTGTTACCGGCAGGAACGGTAAGTAGTGGCTAGCTGGATGCCATGGCGTCGGGATGGCAGTTATTCTTGATGAGATGCGCTGAATGACCCCGTTTCCCCTGATAAGCAAGAGTACAGAAAAGCTAGGGAAGTTGTCCCTTATTAGCTTGAACGAGTGTGGTCTGCTTCATGTTCCCATACGTCAGGTGGTGAGGGGTGGAAAACCAAATTACGTGCAAATGGAGGAGGATAGGGACGTCAAGAGCGTTAGGGGAAACGTCTACTTCAAGAAGCTGCCGTACTACTCTCGAGAAAGCAGTGACAGCGAGGGCGATAGCCCACACCGTCGCGACTGGGCAAAAGCCGACAGGCCCGACGCAGCTCGGGAATGGGAAAGGGAGCCCAGTGAAACCTCGAGCATTGCATCGGCAGAGGAAATTACGCCGACCCTGAGAGCAGCGAGCCCCAGATCACCAAGAGTCAGCATCGTAGTAACATCTTCAGCCGACGCTGAGAAGGCATTGCCATATGCACCATCCAAGCGACGGGACACCGGCAGCTCGCGCTTCCTTGCTGAGGACGACGAGCAAAGGAGCGGAGGCCAGCTCAGCAGAGGAAGATCAGGATGGTCATCATCAGCAGGGCCTGTGGCAGAGGGAACTGAGAAGCACGGCAGCCGAAGGGACGAGCAGCAGCAGCAGCAGCAGCAGCGGCGGTGGCCAAATGAGCAGCAGGAATCGCCACCGGCATCCCGCCCCAGCAGTGTGCCCAACCGTGGCGTGGCGGTGCCATTACCTCCGGGACGCAGCACCCGAGGCATGGCGCGCATGAGTAACCAGCAGCAGCAGCCGCATCAGCAGGGCAACAACAGCTTTAGCAAAGGATACAGCAAGGATAGGAGCCGCAGTGGTGGCGGAAGCGGCAGTGACAGCTACAGCAGGAACAGCAACAAGATCGGCAGTAAAAACAGTTACACTGTTCACTACAATACGCTTGCTACAGGGCAGGCAATGGCCGGCGGTAACCACTTGTCTCCAACGAGCTCCAGCGAGCAGCATACACCGGCAGCAGGGGGAAAGCTTGAGCGTCTCAGCCGTGCGCTTGCCGCCCAGCAACACCAGCGGCAACAGCAGCCGCAGCACTCGGAGCGGATTCCTGCTTCGGTATTTGACCGTGGAAGGTCATCCCAGCGATCTCAGAGACGGACTAGCAACAATGGCGGTACCCGGGCTTCGGCGACACCGACAGGGACTTCTGCTTCTCCACCGCCGGCATTGCAGCGAGCAGGGGGAACGAATTTTGGACGCGACCAGAAGGCAGGGGAGCTCTCCCCGGAGGCAATTGCCCTAGGTATCGAAGACGAACGGTTGCTGGCGCCGTACCCAGGTCCGCCGGGGTGGATGCATCGTACATGTCATGTGGCAGTGTGGCAGTGTGGGTGGGTAACTAGCTAGACCGCGAAAGGGCCGTTGGATAGGCTGGAGGTCGAGCGAACTTGGGCTCCTCCGAGTTTTACAACATGTAAAACTGTGCAAGCAGTTTAACTGAGCAGAGTCTGTCAGATTTACATCAGAGAGAAGCAGGTGTCGCTCGACCATGCATGCTGCAGTATTCGAGTAGCCCTATTTTATCCTTTATTGACCCATACATCGACATATATTACTCGTAAGCTTGTATGTATGTGTGTCTGTAGTCTGTTGTTAGTTCATTTCCTTCAGGGCACCTGCTGTGGCAACAGCGCATGCGATTGTTGCTTGGCCATCAATCCATAACGTGGCACGCAGGTAAGACGGTGCCTATCTACAAGCTGACCTACGAACCCGGCAGCTGGCCGGTCCGGATGCGCATCACACCGCCAGTGCTGTTCCTGGCACGATTTGAGTTCATGTTCATGGAAGGAATTGGGGTGAGTGACACACACGTGCGCGGAGTATCGAGCCAGGGGGATGGACGAGGACGATTGACTACTGCTGACTGCTGCTGGCTGTGCGGCGGTGGGCATGTGGACAGCGAAGAAGTTGACTGTTGTGATGAGATATATCTACAGCTAGGAGCGCACCAAACGTTGATGGGTGGTTCGTATCTCTAATAACGCAGTTTTTTGTGCAAGTTCGTAACAGGTTTCTGCTGGTCTAGATGCAAGGTGAACCCCATCAAGGAACAACTGCGTATTCAACTGTATGTTGCCTTCCACTCACTCCTTCCACGCACAGAGACATACACACGTCGCGACACACACACATTCTGTCTGATGATGTTCCCTTCTAACATGCATCTACTAATTTACGGACTTTGCTTTATTTTTTCGAATTTCCGTGCCTTTCCCGGCCCGACCCTGCCCCGCCTACCTACCGACCTGCATGCCTGCGCTCTTGCTCCCCCTGAGTTCAAGGATACCGACATGCCCCTCGCACACTCCGCCTCTCCCTCTTGCACACTTTCGCGATTTTTGATGCCACAGGAGGGCGAACAGCAGGATGGCCGAGAAACCAGAAGCATTATTTCCGCCCAGCCGGTAAACACGGCGCACAAGGTGCTGTCCGCGGTCGTCTTCGGCGCCTTCGGCAAAGTCCAACGCAGCGTGACGCAGATCGTCTTGCTGATCCTACTTCAGGCGGCTATGGTGGCGTACTTGGTTTATTTTCGTCCCTTTGGGGAGTGGCAGCGACAGGTCCTGGAGACAGTGTGTTCTGGCTTCGAGTTGCTCATTTTCTGCTGCGCCGCCGCTTTGCTGAACTCCAATCCAGACAACAAATCAAAAGCTACTTACTTGATGATCAGTAAGCGAGCGCGTCGCGTGCACGCTGCGAGGCTACTCGCTTTTTCGCTTTGTGGGCGGAGTACTGTAGTTCCTCATCCAGTTATTCAATTATTGAAAGGTTCCGTGTTCCGAAAGCTCGTTTACTAACTTCATAACATTACAAATTATACGTATTCTTGCTCCTTTGTTGGTCATTTTGATCCAACAGCTAGATATGCGTTGAAAGCCAGTAATAAGCCCCACTCCTAGCATCCACGCCGCGCCGTACCTTACCTAACCTGCCCGGCATATGAACCCACGTTTCCATGCATTACCGTACAGGCGTGCATCAATTGCGACCCCACCTACTCCCCACCCATGCCCCATGCAGCGTGCTTCTTTTGTGTATCGCTGGCCATCGCGTCTTTTGAAATCTCGAAGTTGGTGGCATTGCTCAGAGAGTACTGGCCTAAGATCCGGAGGCTATTACAACGGCGATGTGGGTCGCGCGACAAGGACGAAGATACGGACGGCACGGATGAGGCGGACAGTACAGAAGGGGGGCGACATGGGCAGTCGGCTGCGAGCAGGGACGGAGTGCGGACGAGAGGTGGGGAGCCCCGCAGCCGGAGGGGTACGGAGAAGGAGGACGAGGAGGAGGAGAAGGACGGGATGAAGAAGAAGACGAAGAAGAAAAAGAAGGGGAAAGAGGAGGAGGAGAACGACGCAGCTGGAGACTTCTTAGGGGACGTGCTAGGGGTATAATAATAATTATAATTAGGAAAGTGATGGCATTCATTGTGCTGGTAATTGCGCGTCAAATGGAGCTTGGCACGTATTCCATTGTTATGGGAGTAGTGGGCACTCACGTTCAGGGACTCCAACACTGCCAGGAAGTTTGGGATCGGGTGCACTGTATCTATTTTCGGCATACGGTGGATCCACCTCGACGATCAGCTCTGCGGTAATGGAAACGACGAAGGGTGTATGATCTTTTGCCCGCCTCGCCAAATATTAGTTGTTTGCCTGCTGTTGCGACGGCAGAGTGCAATAGCTGGTTGCCCGTGGCCGCCGCGAGGTGCCGGGTGCTTTGGGGTTTCAGTTTGTGCCGTACTGTACGATAGCTACATCATACGGTCTCATACGTTATAGGCGTACCTTATCAGCAAGAACCACGATATGGAAATGATACTAAATAGAGCCCCTGGGAACTCAATTGGGGCAGGAGGCGAGGCTCTCCTTTGCAGCGGTGTATTGGTTGTTATGTTTGAGCCGTACCGTACACACCAATCAGCAACAACATATCGTGCGGGCGGAGGCACCACCATCAAGGTCCATGACTCATGTCCCCACGCCATCTGGCCACGCACCGGACCTTCTCTGTTGCCGTACGGCCAAGCAAGACGTCTGGTCCGCGCTGCCTTACAAGCACACCGACTTCTTATTTCCCGTAGTGCGAACATTACATCAGTACATGTGGACAGAGGGGCTAAGCAGTCGTGCAAACCCAGGTACGAGCCACGTGGTAGGACGCGCGGCCCGGTCGACGCTACCATGCCGGCGACCTGGCCCGCAGCAAGCCTAGAGCCGCCCCGCTTACTACTACTCAGAGAAACACACATAGCAGCACTCAGAGATGGCATGGGCAGCCGCAGCGGCCGCCGCCGCCGCCGCCGCCGCTGCCGCAGCAGCAGCAGCAGCAGCAGCAGCAGCAGCGAATGGTAGCCATGGGCGACCGAACGAGCTTTTGTGCACTGAATGCGGTACACCTGCCGAACATGGCGGCACGCAAGGCTAGATCGCCGACTTATGCTTTTGTCCGTTTTGGTTGCGTGTGTGGACGTTGTTGGGCTGCGCTGCGTAGATAGAGATGCAAAGTATTTGTGACAAAGTATTGAACTATTGATGAGCGTGAATGCCTCCTGCAAGTGTGGGCATTGGACTGGAAAGTGGTGTTGGGTCTGGTAACTGTATGGGGCGCTGCCTGAGAATTTGGATCAGGTGTAGAAACCTGATCTACACTTCTTTATCTACACTCTTATACGGCCAAGTATGCAGGCAGGGCTCAACACCTGATGTGCGTGCTCATCGGGCGCTGCCTCTTGACCGCTTCTTATAACGCGCGCCCTGCTGGCCCCACCTTATCCGCGCCTGCTGCCGTTCCGATGTATGCATGTATGCTTGTAGATCTGCATGCGTTCAAAATGGTACAGACTGATTCACAGGTTGGAACCACCACCCGCTTCATTCTGCGGCAGGCCTAGGTAGATAGGCATGTACGGCATTTTGTACTGCATATGTCCAACAGAAACACATCATGACGCCCCGCATCGCAGGCGACCTCACTGCTCACTCGCCACCATCAGAAGCTTCAACGGCACCATCAACCAGATCCTACTACTGCCGTCGCTATTAGCACACATTCCCTGACTCCTCCGTTTCCTTCCTCAGTCACATGCGCACCGCCTGCTTCCTTCCGCCCCCTTTAACCCCCGGTATTCCGTTCATCCTAAATCCACACATAAACTTGCCGTACTAGCTTCATGGTTAAGGACAGCGTAACAGATTAACGCGTAGGACCCATCCACACATATTCAGCAAGGTGAGGACTTTCAGTAGCTGGCTGTTGAAAAGGCTTCTCAAGGTGATGGCAGAGCGCTCTAGCGCATACATGCATTGACGGTCTTTGCGCCGTACTGTACGAGAACGACTACCCCCCCTTCTGAAGGGGCTCGTCTTCGGCCCTCTCAGGTCCCGGCCACACACCAGCAGCCTGTGCCTGCCTACCTTCTCTTGCCCTCGGGCAATGGGTGGCCAGTCCACGAAGTCGAGGTTTGCAAGGTTACCCCGCTGAGGCGACTTTCCCTCTCACCATTACTTCGTTGAACGCATCCACACACAACATACAGACGACTGTTTCCTTCGGGACTCAGTTTCCCTGTAACACCCAAGCTGGTATTGTTGCTGTTAAAGGAAAAGCTGCGTCTAACTGGAGCTAACCAGTAATGAGCTACACGATTCGCTTAGTACGTACGACAATACGTATACTCGCCTACCCAATAAGTTACAAGGTTAATCCATCGTGTTGGAGCGCACTGCGGCGCACATGTCTGCGAGCCTCCTGCAGTATGTAGCACTGCGACCGTCTCGACCTGGGAAGCCTAGGAAGCTGCTCCAGGTCCTGGGGGGTCCTGGGTGGCCGTCCCACTACCACCATCCCCCTCGTAAATACATCCATCGCATTAATAGCCTCTGTACCTATGTTCGACTCTGCACCACTGCCAGGCCAGGCCCCTTGCATGTCGAAGCTTGTCTGCGACCGCTGCTATTGCTGCTACTGCTGCTGCTATCCTTTTACTGCCGCCAGCCTCACTACCGCTCAGTCCACCTGCAGCGGGATGGCAAGGACGTCGGCACAGACACCCGCCTATTCAGCGCGACGTCTCCGCTTTGCTGCAACCCCGTTACTTTGCCCTTCAGCACTATTGACACCTTTCCTAGCATGAAAACCTGCAGTTACAACTGGAGCAACAGCCGCATCCGGATCCATGGCAAGCTCCCCTTGGGATTCAGGATCCAGTGGCCGCATACCGCAGCCGTGCTTCTTCTCATGTTGCCGCTGGTGGAGCCTTGCCGTACGGTTCGCCAGGAGGTACTGCTCGCTGACCCACGGGTCGGTGACCCAGCCCTCCAGGGGATCCACGTCCAGGGGCGCCCCCCAGTTCCCCTCGGGGCCCCGTGTTGCCGCCCAGGCCGCCTGCAGGGCCGCTAGAACCGCATCCAAGGCGTCACCTGCACCGTTGAACCCCAGACAGCACCACACCTCGGCATTAGGTATGGGTCGGAACGGGTTATAAGCAGGCGGCTACGGGTTACGGAGTTTGGAATCAGAGGTCACGCCTTAAGCAGAGGCGCTAAGGAAAGGCCTCCGACCAGTAAGCAGACAGCTGATGACGAGGGCGAAGCATGTAAGTGGTGCCAGAGTCTTCGGGGCGCAGCGCAGCAACAATTTCTACTGCTACTACTTCTAAACCGACAGCAACAGCAACAACAACAACGACAACGCGACGGCAATTTCAACGCATGCAGCCAAATTGAAGGGACGGGCAAACGGACAGACAGACTGACAGACTGACCATCACCCCCTTACAAATAGATCCACATGCTCGTTTCGTGTTCATTGTGTGTATGTCGGGCTGACACGGCGGCAAAGAGACGCTGATGGGTGGGCGGCTTCAGGGGCTGTATGGTGTCCAGTGAGGAAGGGGGAGTGCGTGTGCTTTTTTTTGTGTGTGTAAGCGCTGTAGCATCATATGCACATTTATGCAATGTGGCAGTCAAGGGATTCCTGTTCGACCAAGCCACCTCTCCACCGCTGATACGATACCAGGCCCCAACGCCGACATCACCGAAACCCCACGTTGGCACATCGCCCTCATAGCCGTGAGGCCCATGGGACTCAGCTCAACCCCCGAATTCCCTCTCCATGCACTAAGACCGTACCGCTACCATCCTGATCGCACTGATGCAGCACCGCCGGCGCCACGACTACACCAGCCAAGCCGTACACATCAGCGAGCCGCAGCCTTGGCTGGCCTGCTGCTGGCCCGCTGGCGGGAGTGCTCCCAGCTGCACCCGCCGCTATCCCGGTGGTCGCCGACAGCGGCAGCTGCACCCGCTGCTGCTGCGGCGGCCGCCGTTGGTCGTGGCGGCCGCCAAGCTGTGGGGGCGATGACGGCGGCACGGAGCTGGTGCATTCAGTGACGCCCTGCGGGCTGACACCTCTAATGGCGGCGGACTCCTGCTGCCTCATCAGCTGCTGCTGCTGCTGATGATGATGATGATGATGATGATGATGATGATGATGATGATGATGATGATGATGACGATTAGGATATCGCTGCTGGCCCCTGGTCCCGCTGGGTACTGACCGCGCTCCGGCACAGGAGGAATCACACGGGGCCCCTGGCTCCGTTGCTGCGACTGCCGCTGCTGTGGGCTCTACACCAACCAGGGCCTGGCAGATAGCCCTCCGAGCCGACAGGCGGCCCGGGTCCAGGACCAAAGCCCGCGCATCGCTTTTGTAGCTGCGAACCCGCTTGGGACCTCCTGTCACTGCTGCTGCTGCTGATGCTGATGATGATGATGATGATGATGATGATGGTGATGCCCTGTTGCCGCTGCCTCGGCATTTTTCACCGCCAAAACCAGCTGTGGCGCCGCCGAGCACGCGGCGTGCTGGCAGTGCAGGGTATGCCTCCAGCAACACCCGCAAGCCGCCACCAGCACCAGGGGTATGGCAGCTGCTGCCGGGGCCGCTCGAAGCACCACCAACATCACCATCACTACCTCTGCCACCAGCTGCTACTGTTACCTCTACACCGCCGCCTACTTCCTTACCGTCAGCGACAGGAGGGCGTGAGTAGGCCTTACAGCTGCCCGTGTTCTCCGTGTCTGCCGCCGTGGCGGCGGGGCCCGCTGTGGCCCACATGTGCGGCGCCACATGGCACCCCGCTGCCACCGCCGCCTCAAGCAGCACCGCACCAGCATGGAACATCTTGGCGGTGGGTGTCCGCACCAAGCTCATGGGGCTCACCTCCTGACTGAAAGCCGCGACGGCACGCTTGAGGTGCTTGCGACCCGGCGGCTGCTGCGCCATGAAGCCACGTAGCTTAGCCTCAAAGTCCTCCCGGCTAAGCGCCGACGTCGCGGCCAGCAGGTCGCGCCAGCACGGGCCCCAACCTAACGCCTCTACTAATGCACGTGGCTGGCCAAACGGAAAATCCAGAGCCGCGACGAAAGGACCAGGCTGGGCCAGCAGCCAGGTCTGCAGGGAGGACAGAGAGGTAAAGCGCTCCAGGGACGTGATTTCCAAAAGGGGAGGTGGCCGCGGCGGTGGCGGTGGCAGGTGCGAGGTTGCGGCTGTGGGGATGCCGGAGGGAGCGGCGATGGTGGCGACGGCGGTTGTTGTGCTGGTGTACGATGTGGTAATGATGGCAGTGGCAGAAGTCGTTGTGGGGAGGGAAGCGGGAGGAGGAGGGGAGCAGGTGGGTGAAGATGAGGGGGAATCCCTTGACGGTACGACAGCTGGTGGCGATGGATAAACAGCATGTGGACACTGTGCCGTGAGGCAGTCCTGGGGTCGAGGTTTGGATCTGGATTTAGATTTAAATTTGCCACTCCCTGAAGTAAAAGGAGACTGCATTGGCGCAGGCACATATGCTGGCGGCGGTGGTGGTGAGTCAGGGGACGAGCTGGAATACGTACTGGATAGAGACCAACGCAGATGGCCCACGGCTACCGTAATAGGTTTCCGGTGGCAGGGCCGACTAGTAAAGTCAACACCGAAGATGGACATCGCCGTGGGCCCGCTGACAGACTGAGATGCCGCTGGGTGCATGTCGCAGTCGTCGGTTGACCTTGGGAATGAACTCATAAATTATTATCCCATGGGAAATAAGATTTTAGGAGGCTTCCAGTAAGATCACAACGAGTTTGGAGGAAACGCGGTAAGGGTTCGGCGAGGCAAGTGGACACAAAGCCCGGATCGTCTCATCCAAAGTAGATACGAATCCGCAAGCTACTACCAAAATTTTATGTCACAGGATGGCGATAAGTCTGGAAATGAGATAGCGCGGAAAACGAAGCCACATTCTGTGATTCGGCGTTTGAGGAAGTCACCCAGGCTAAAAAATATTGTATTATCAATACAGACAAGAAAAATTTAAACGCAAAATCCTTAGTTCTCTCCAATTCTCAACTTCCAGACACGAATAATGCGTTCTTACGGCCCCCGACGACATTCCGACACGCACAAAAAACGCAATTCCCCAAAGGAAAGAAATCATACGTACTCCAATTCACTGGTCCGGTTTTCCACCTCGCCTCATTCTTCCGGAACATCTCGCACCGCCTGCACGTGGCACCGACACCGCCGACAACGGTCTTTGCATCCGCGTTACGGTCGATCCAGCTCATGGGGGGTCGATCCAGCTCATGAGTACGGACATCAGTACGAGGCTGTGCCAGATAGCCAGGCCAGTAGAATGGGGACAGCGAACATCTCAAGAAGGTGTAGTACTCGTGAAGATGTAGTGCTCCGCGGTAGCCATAGGCCATAGGTGGTCATGCCGCCATCCACACCGCACCTCCAATCTCGATAAGCGCCTCGTGTCCTTGCTCATGGCGGGTGCCTGTTTCGTGTAAGGTGTACAAGTCTCTTTGGGCTGACGGGTGCTGGGATTGTATCTGCTGCTGGGTTGCTTGCATGGTGGTTGGGTGGGTGGCGTGTCTATCTGTGTGGGGTGATGGGGTCCCAGCTGAGCTTGCTGTCTGGTCTGCTGGCGGTCGCCAATCACGAGTCGGCCGTCGGCCCCTCACACAATGTGGTGTCAACTTATGACACTTACATGTATATGCACACGCACACGCACATGCACACCCGTATACACCAACTCAGCAACCACGCCCCTTTCTGATCATAAAACCTGCACAAGGCACAACCGATTAATATCCAAGCAAAAAGCTCAGCGGATCGAAACCAGATTTAATTTAACCGACCATGACTTCTGCAGGCCCTACCGGTCGACACCGGGAAGGTGTGTATGACGTGTATGATATGACATTTTTCGTGTAAATTGTGAATAGGCGCCGAGGTCGCGCGTTGCGCGGATCCTCAGCCTTTCAAAAGTTTAGCCCTGCCGGACACCCGAAGGGCCGACTACGAAAGGCCCTCGCTAAGGCGAAGACCGATCATACAACCGAGGCCATGTTGACCACCTCGAGAAGCGGGCTAGGTAAGTATGACTATATATGAGGCGCCGCCGGGCTCCGGCCACACGAGCCTCTTTGTCAGAGGTCTGGCTGGCGATGGTGGGTCATAGGTGGCAACCTATAGTAAGAAGTACGTAGTGTGGCCCCTACTCTCGCATCCTCCAAACTCATGAGATCATGTATGTGTATGGGGCGCACATGTCTCCGTACTCAGAAAGAGGCAACTGAATCGTGGAGCCGCCTCTAATATGCACTGCGATCGTCTCGACCTGGGAAGCCTAGGAAGCTGCTCCAGTTTCGGGTCTGGAAGTTCGGGTCTATCTGGATAACGACATATATCTAATTCGGGTGTTTGCTGGGCGAGGAGTCTCCCGTGCGCACATACTTTGTCGGGTTACGATTATATGATGCGACACGGCATGGGCCCAAACATGTTCATTCAGTTGCCTTATCGCGCTGCATTTTGGTGTGGCCAATGTTTCACCAGAGACCATCTTCTCGACCATCATCACCACGCACCATCACCACCCTGGATACCACTGTCGATAGTGTCCCAACCCCAACCCCCCGTGTGTGAGTACCTGCATTAATTCAAGGGGCTACCAGGTCCGCCATGCGGGGCAGCTGTTTATGCAAATGTAATAGACGTCCGGATATTTGATGACCCCTTCTTTGTATCGATATCTGGGGACCCATTGGCCAACCCCGTGAGCCTGGCGGGTGTAGAGACAGCTTGGCGGTGATGATGGGCGACAAGGATACATGATGAGGGTGATATGCACATGCCAGTTGCACATGCCGACAGATGAATCCAGCAACCGGTGGTTCCTAATACAAAGCGGACAAACAGCCGTGTTGTGTCGTGTTGTAGTGCAACTGGGTGGCTGGGTGGCTGGGGTAGCTGAGGGTGTTCAGTGGTTCGGCTTTCGGTATTCCCAGATGTGGCATAGAAGGAATGTTGACGTGGAGGTGACGGGTGGGTTTGAGGATGGGATGTTGCCGTACGCTCCCAGAAGCCATACCGTCATTCTGCCAACACAGAATTTCAAACATCTAACAGAGCAACCACTCTGGGAACCGGCATCCCTTCGATTCCTCGGAATCCCTTCGTTAGGCGTTCATTCCTTGTTCATTCCGTGCTCATTTTGGAATGAAGGGCTGAGGGGCCTTCAGAACATATCGCAGGAGTTTGGCTGGAGTGATCATAATTCACGGATTCGTTTATAGAAGCCTTCTGATATCGTCATGCCAGCATTGTTTTAAGGAGAACATGACTTAGGTCGACTGTACCACTGCGGTCGACTGTATGCGTCCTCCAAATGTGAATTTTCGTGTGTGTCCGGCATTGACCCATATCCCCCAGCCCTTGGCCCCCAAAAACCAATGGCACACACGTGCACATGCAGGAGAGCAAACCCCTACCCCTCTCATCCTCAGCACCTCCACCACAACACTCCCCTTAAAGGGTAATATTTGCCCTCTCTTGCTTCCATCTGATGAGTATGCCGTCCTGGCGTAGCAAGTCAGGATAGTGCGGGCCTGCGGTTGGTAGGAAGAGGCAATCCCTGTTGTGTGGGGCGCCTGGTACCTAGGCTGAGATAACATTTCTCCACATGCCGAACCATCCTCACCGAGGCCAGGAGGGGAGTTATGTTCAGCTTATTAGCCAGGCTAAATAATAAGCGTAAGTTGTGGCCCCTGGACCAACGGATGAGGTGCATGACGTGCAAGTTCATTCCGATAGGCCTGGGGCCCTGATGGTCTAGATGAAGCTCTGTCACGAACCACTAAGCCCCATGACCGTAACAATCTAGCAGAGTGTCTTTCACGGGCTGTCTGATTGAGCCTATGGTAGAGCTGCAGGTAATGTTCTTATGCGCAGATTACTACGAACAAGGCCCTCACGGACTCCCCACAGGCTGCTGTTTGCTGAGATCTTGCAATTACCTCTGTAAGACGTTTGGGCCAAGCGTGATATCGGCTTAGGATTTAGTAGTGTGACGCAGACGGGTCCCTTGCTTACACAACTCAACGCCAGGAGGTCCTCTCCTGGCATTACCAGGGAACCTCGCATGCGGCTGGCCATCCGAGCTGTTTGTTCCGCTTTTTGGGGGAGCTTACACTTTACTGTGTGGGATGGATACACGCTGCGGCTTCGACAAAGTAGGGTGGTGATGCACCGGAATACCCATCGCGGAGGGGGGCCCCCCAAAAATCCTTTCTGAGCTCCGAAACCAGTTCACGTCGTCATCGGATCATGAGAGGCTGTCTGCAGCACCACACGATTTCTTATCGGATGGGAAACAACCAGGGATTAAGATGGCTGAATACAATTATTGGTTGGGGTTGCCGCTTGAAAAAGCGACCGGGGCAAGCAGCTGCCGGATGCCAATATGTCCGTTCCTGTCGATGTGCATCGTTCGCTAATGCGTTTTTTCGTCAATGGTTGCTGGCTGCTAGAAGCAAATGGAGCTTAAGGGGGGATCGCACGTGATCAGAGGATCTGCATTATGTTATGCGAGCTCCAAAAGCCGTGAAAGACGAAGAGCGTGTAGGGGGGCTCATGCATGCAGGGGCTTTTTGTCGGGTTCTGGTGGATCAGACCTTAACGACATGATTAATGATGTGATTGATGGCAGCGGTTGACCAGCTGGAGTTGGCGAACCTTATCAACAGTACTTTTGCCTAAGGAGGGTCAAAAATAGCCGGCGCACTGCTACGGCATATACCAGTAAGGATAGTTTACTTAGTTCGACATATGTCTATTTCTTTGATATTAGTCTTTCTTGTGGGGTTTATAAGTTATCTTTTTCGAACAGCCCTAGGCTGCTGCTGGACCTTGCGTTCCCTGCTAGTATGGGCCCCCAGGTTACACCTCGGAGGCGACGACGACGACGATGTCTTGAAGAAGAACGAAAACCCCACATACTCTTTGGAAGACGACCAATAACGACCATTGCGCCGGGGCAGGGAGCAGCCTCAGGCAGTACCGACCGCAGCAACAACCGCAGTAAACCAACTACCTGTACGGTGGACCTAACCAAGATAACCTGGTGCTGTGCGTCCGCTTGACAATTACTCTCTCTCTCTCTCTCGCTCCCTCCTCGCTTTCCCCTTCCCTCCCCCCCCTCTCTCTCACTCTCTACCTGTCTATCTCTCGTTCATACTTATACTCTCGAGCGCGTAACATTGGTTTCAGATGTTGATGCTACTGCCACCCGCACCGGACGCTACCGCCAGTGCACTGCTGTTGCAGCTGCTGCAGCTGCTGTTAGCAAATGCCACATCTGCTCGGCTACCAAATGCTTTTGAGGCTCAGTCTGTGCACCTTCAGTCTCAGCGGGGGCTCTCCCACCTCCAGCGGCAGTTGGCGCGGGAAGAGCAGGGAGGCGGAGGTGCGCAGGCTGACAGAGCTGCCGAACTGCAGGACCTGAGGGTGGGGGGTAGGGGGGGAGGGGGGTTTAGGAAGAAGGGCGGTAGGGGGGGAGGAATTGCATGGAAGACCAGGGGCAGGGGGGTCGGCGGGTGGCGGTAAAAAGGGGGCTGCAGTGAATACAGCTAAACGCGTACCACGGGAAATGCAGGGCGGGGGAAAAAGACGAACCACGAGCGAGTGAAGCTGCTGCCAAGGAAAGAGTGCTGCAGCAGATGCGCGGCGGGGGGAGGGGGGCGGGAGAAGTACCACCCAAAAGCCTAACTAGAACACCTGGGGAAGGTGGGCCCTATCGCAGATAAACCGTTACCGTTGATCGAGTGCATGAGGGAACCCCCCCGTCCCCAACCCGCCCCGGGCCCCAAGACCCGGGAAAAGAAAAGAAGTGCGCGTGTGTACTCCCAACCGTCAACCCACGCGTCGAATACCGTTACAGCCGTACAGCACGCCACACACCTCATCGAAATCGACGCCGCCGGGTGTAAGATGCACGCCGGATCCCGCCGCATTATCCAACCTTTTTTACATCAGCCGTACAGCGCCGTACATAATCGTAAATATGCCGTGCGCGGCAGGAAAAAGGAAGGGATAGCGTGCAAAGATATGCTTAACTTGCTGGTTATCAATGGATTGGAAACGGAGAAATGGCCAGGGCATGGGATGGCTGGGAGTTGTCGGGGGTGTTTTCATGTGGCCGTGTGCGCCGGTGGCCCTGGTTTCGGGGCATCACTACAAACGAAACCCCCAGGTCTCCTCTCCAATCCTCCAGCAAACAGCAACGGCCGTAATCCAATATTACGACAGTGCCGTACAACTCCCAACCACGCAACACCGCCGTACAACCACTTACCTAACCATAAGCCGAGCTGGGGGTTCCCAAAAACGGTTTGCATGAGACAGAGGCAGGTCGTAACGAACCTAACCACCTCAGGGGGTTAGAGAGGGCGAAGGGGGAGAAGGAGGGGGGAAGAAATGGTATGGGGTAAGAAAACACACACGGACCTGGACGGCGCATTGTTGCGGGCTGATGGACATGCACTGTGGTCATCAGCTGCACACAGGTGAGCGCGTGCACATACCGGGGTATTCGTACAGCGGCTCAGTTGTACGGAATCGTACCTTGAGCGCAACTGGGCCCAGCGGAATGCTGCGGCTGATCTTCAGCAACGCCATGGGAGCCACCTGTGACGGAGAGGAGGGAAAGAGGGAGGAGAAAATTCCACTTTTTCCTAAATCAAAAAACAGTGCTTTAGCTTGTTCGGATATCACCATAATGGGGTTACATACTTAAGAAGATGTCTGAAAAAAGGACTGCCAGTCGAGGACCCTGTCCCTGTTTTTCCCCCCCTCCCTTCCCCCGCCTGCCTCCCTCTCCGCCATACACCACACCCGACAGCGAGCCAGGTAGGGGGGGAAGAAGAGGGGAAATCAGGTCAGCTCGAAAAACAAAAGACCAACCGCGGCATGGCCCGGGGAGAGGGGGGGAAAATACACAATGGAGGAAGGGTTGTCCCACGAAGGCAAACACGTCACGTCACGTCACAGACCTGTTCCATTCAAACATGCACACCTACAGAGGCCAAAGCCGTACGGCAGTAGTGACGTCCTCCTGTGGATTACTTCCCTGCCGTACCTTGATCGACACAAGATCCTTGATCTTGATCCGTGCCACGGGCTGGATCTGTACGGCAGGGAAGAATGAGGCACAGCTTAGGGGCAGCAGGAAGAGATCGGGTGGGCAGGTTTCGGAGCTAGCGTGGCGATGCACGGGGTGTTTTCTTCCCTTCTCCCCCGCTTATTTCCCGCCCAACCTGATCTCCTCACACCCCTCGCCCCTCGCCCCGCGGCCCCCCTCAAACCTCTTCCCCCCACACACACACACCCACCCACACGCACCTCCTGCTGGTCCACATCCAGGTTAATGCCCATGCCCACATCCAGCAGTGGCTTCTCAGCCCACGATCGGGCGATAGGGGAGCCGCGCACCGCCCGGCGCGGCGCAACGTTTGCCACGTTTTCTCCGGAGGCCTTGCCGCCCGCACGGTTGCCCCCCCCCTCCCCCTCCTCCTT
>NW_003307637.1:223697-249132 GCF_000143455.1 Volvox carteri f. nagariensis
GGAAATGTGGGAATTGCTCAAGCACAAGGTTTCGCCCTCCGGCCATCATTGCAAAGCTAGTCGTACATGTGCCATGATCATGTCATCCCCCGCTCCATGATTCAACCTCATCCCCCCCTCCCATGGCTTTTCAAACTGCCCTAGCCCGCCCCCACCCCGCTTTCCTTAGCCCCCCCGCTCCTACCCATGAGGAGAGGCTGCCGGGCCATAGTCAACGTGCCCGTCGGGGAAGAAGCTGCTGGGTAGGTCTGGCCGTACACTGGGCCGTACACTGGGCTGTACTCACAGGGGCGACGGCAAAGGTGCAGCAGTAGCAGACAAAGGCGGACACCCGGCAGTAGCAGCGTTTAATAAGTTGCGGCGGCAGTAGCGGCAGCAAACCTAGTCCTGGAAAGCCATCAGCGTTTCATTCTAAACCTTACCCACCGACCCACCCCTGTGGCTCCCTTATCCCACTGTTTTCCTTCTCCTCGTTGTCGTCGTCTTCTGGTCCTTTTGAATCCAACACCCCTGCCAATTACGGATTCCAAATCCGGGTTTCCTCCCCGGGATCCTGAGACCCACCTGCTGTACGCATGAGTCGCCGGGTCCCCACGTCCCCCTCGGGACTGCGCCAAACCCCCTCCGACATCCCCGCTGGCCCCGGGCTGCACAGACTGTCGGCTACGTACGACAAGCAGGTTTCCGTCGTACTGCTCCGGCGCCGATAACCTTGAGTGAGGAACATAATAATGGCCCAAGTTCGCCGCAAGGGAGGGGGGAAGAAGGGGAGGAGGGGAGGGGGGAAGGGGGGAAAGACGGGAGGGGGGGAAGACGAACCACGAACGGGGGGAGGGGGGGAGGAGGGGGAAGAGGAACAGGAAAACAAACCGGGGAGGGCCTTATGTGAAATATGAGGGAGGGAGGGAGGGCACACTTGGGAGATCAGGGGCGCGAGCCGCGTTGTGCTTCGTGGCATTAACCCACACGCACACGCTGCACGACAGTACGACAGTGTGTAAAGAGCATCTCTTGCAGCACAGGGCGCAGGGGAGCTGTTGCTGACACGACCCTAACCCAGCTGGTAACCCCACAGTTGCCCCAGCGTGCGTGTTTCGCGCACACGCCCGCGCGCGCACGCGTGTGCGTCTGTATGTGTTTAGAGCGTCTGCAAAAGCGTTGTGCAATGTTTCGTGTAGCACGTGTGCGGCTCGTGTGTGTGTATGGCACACCCCACCTTTCCCCCTTTCTTTCCTGCCCCCCACGCCCCCTGTACGGCACCCACGTGGGCCTCCTGAGGTCCACTCGCGCCACTCCGGTCGTGTTATCCACCAGCCATCGCCAGCACTTGCGGGCCTGACAGACATGGGGACATACAGACAGGTACGCAGCCGGACAGACCAGCAGGCAGACATACAGACAGACGGAAACAGAGCGACAGGCAGACACACAGCCGGGCAAAAATAAACACACAGGCAGGCGGACAGACAGGCAGACAGACAGACACATATCTGGTACCACTTGAAAACGTCAGCGATGCCTCCCTCCTAAGCCATACCGCAAACGACGTGATGTACACTAGAAAAGGGCATAGAAACGCGAACTCTTAGATGACGCAAGTCACCGTAGCAGCCACCACACCAGCCACCAGCAGGCACTCAGCTGCGACATACATACATACACACATACATACACATACATACACATACATACACATACATACACACACACATACATACACACACATACAAGCTACCCGAAGTGGCCAACTCACATAACGGGGGGAGGGAGCATCAAGAAAAGAAAAAAGGCAAACGGACCCCGCGTGTGCGAGCCCGAAGAGAAACCCATCGCGTAGGGGGACTGCTGTAAGTGCTTCGGGAGAGCCCCGGGGGGGGGGGGTGAAGACCACGAACCACAAACGAGTGAAGCTGCTGCCAGGGCAAGAGTGTACCAGACGTAGAACTGACCGAAAGGCGTCCCCGGGGGGGGGGGGAGACCACGAACCACGAACGTCTGAAGGCGATGCCAAGGATATAGACCCGGGGGGGTCCATAAGCTTCGAGCATTGCGGGCACTGAGAAAGGGCGCGAAGAAGGAAGCGGTCGCCAAATACCCCATCCACATCAAAGCATCCACACGTCATTACACATATCCGTACACATACTCGTTCCCAGCTCCTCAGCTCAACACCCCCCCCCCGGGGTCACCCACCCAGGGCTGCATCTGGATCTTGGGCGGCGCCACGTGCACCGTGGAGGGTATGTACACGCGCGTCGTCGATTCCGCCCGGGGGAAACCTCCCCCAGGAGGCGGATGTGGAGGCGGGTAGGGACCTGGACGGCCGTTGCCCGGAGGCCGGCGGGTTGGTGCGGGACGCGGGGTGAACGACGGTATCCAGCGTAATCTTTATTGGCGAGATCCGTGGATTGATGGATTGATGGAGCCGTGGATTCGTAGTCATCTCGTTGTTGCATTTATGGGATGCAAAGGTGGTAGTCCAGCGGCGCGACAAATGTGATCCACAGGATCCACGTTTTAAACTTTTAATTGAGGGATGCAGGGATGCGCGTTCTGCCCCTGAGTGAGAAATACAAGCCAGCGACCGTAACGTGGCGGCTAAGTAAGGGCTTTTAACGGGGCGCAGGCGTGACCTTGGGGATGTGAAAGTGGCCAGTTGCTGGCTGTTGGTTTGTTGTTGGTTGACGCGGGGGAGCTGCAGAGAGCTCACCATAGCGCTGGTGCGGTATTTCTGATTAAGGATGAAATTACTTAATACTGTGACTCTACCTGGTCTGATGGGCGGGTGGATGGAATATGGATGACAAGACAAGACGTCGTGCTTACGCATGGCATACCTGCGTGATGTGTATGATGCCGATAAGAATCGCCAGAGGCGTAGGGGTCGCCGTAGGGCTCCGGCGCTCCGCCATAGGGGCTGCGGCTGTGCCGGAAGGGTTGCGTGCTTGGGGGCGGCAGCGTTGCGGGCGGGTGGCTCGTTGCTGCCATTTCTTTGCAAAAAGATTACAATACAAGACGCCTCTGATTTGCTTTTAAAAGTCTCACGGTGCCGTCCTAGGCGCAGCTGGCGTTGCGCCTAGGAACCTCAGAATGAGGCAGCGACAACTGTAGAAAGAGGATAAATGGGCCTGCGATTTAAATTCATACTAGAGATGTAGCTGGTAGATACTGATATTTAGTCGTTGGCTTGCCCAACGAAAGGGTGGGCAAGGACCTAGATGTTGGACGAAACATGGACGAGCATGCTCGGACTGAGACACGATTATTCTTTGCGCAATCCGGAAGGAATATCGTAACAGGAGGCGCTGCGGCCGGGGCCGATACGCGCTGTTATCAAATAGAAGAGGAAACACGGTAAAATGCAAAGCGCAGAAGCCAGGAGGCGGTTAAAAAGTTCACATGACGCGAACCGACCAGACATATGGGATGTGACGCCCGAAAAAATGGCAACGTGAAGCGGCAAACAAAGTAGAGAAATAAGTTAAGAAGAGTTGGTGGTAAAATATAGAACGTTGTATTCGTGAACTTCAGGAAGAGACGGGCAATGTTATGCAAGGTTAATGAGCAAAGCGTTCACAGGGAGAGGAGGGAGAGGAGGGAGAGGAGGGAGAGAAGGGAGAGGAGGGAGAGGAGGGAGAGGAGGGAAAGGAGGGGGGAAAGCCCCAAAGGGGCAATGAAAAGCCCCATCAATACACTATTGGCAATTTCGCTGTTGTACATTTGCACCTACAAATATCCGGACCAAAATGACTGCGGCGGCGTCGCACTCTTATTCGCGCGTACAATTCTTGGTTACCAAAGCATGCCCAGCACTTTCCTTTTTGACAAAGATGACATGCAAACCGCCCGGTTGCTTCTGCTGAACGAACTAACCGCTTCGCGTTTGCTGTGGTGACCCACTCCAACTTAACCGTCACACTTGCGCACAGCTACTATATAACCAACCATGTATTAACTGTGAACAAGCCATGGTTCGCACATCCGTATTTCTACAATAATTAATCCTACTAGACGTTGCCTAATCTCATGCGACAAGTCTCAACACTAACGCACACGTTGCAGCAACTCCCAACACTTGTACCGCGGAAGACGGAAGACGAAAGACAAATGACAGAAACTCACACATGCAACTTGTACCAACGCACGGTCGACAACTTGCAACTGATGTACGGCCATCTCCAGCTATGATATATATACACCAAACGCTGCACCAGTTGCAAATGTTTGAACTGCTGCTTGTACATTGACTCGTCATCATCCCCATTAAGAATGTGGTACGTCACGCGCATATGGATCTCATACCTAACCACATGATTAACAATAGGGCCGGCATGCTGGCTGCATGCAATGCGGGTGCTGTCAACAACGACATCGACCTTCGTGGGAAGGAATCGCACCGGGTGTTGTTCTTCGGGGCAAGAAGCCCCTGGAAATTTAAACCGCCGCCATTTTTTACAAGTATGACCAAGAGACCACGATTATTGCATTTCACAATTTAACCTTCTACTGTTGACCCTCTCATTGCAGTAGAGAGCTGCGCCATGATAGGTGTCGTTGTATACAATTTGCATCGTGGTCAACGATGCATGTCCTGTTCGGGCCGAAGAACCTCAACCAGGGTGACGTAATCATCATAGTGTTTGGTGACATCCTGAAAAGTGACATCCAGTTTAAGGTTTTTCAAGGCTCTCTTTGAGCGAGCCCTACCGCTGATGAACCCGCCATACAACATTCACGGCATCGACAAATGGTACGAGATAGAAGACTTCAGTTTCACTTCTGCTGCAACGACGAATATTTGCGCATGTAAGTACTTAACATCGCATGCTCCTTGGAAGGTGAATTGTAAATACCCGCCTTTTCAACCTCTATAATCAGGTTGAAGGATCAATGCTATCTGATGACTTGTGCTCGTGTAACAAAATCTTCAATGTTTTTCCAAGAGCCGCATCAGGCCAAGGATGGATGGCAGGCATCTTCTAGTGTCTTCAGATTAGTGCGCAAACGATGGATGGAAGGAGCCTTGACTCGTGAGAGTGTGCATGTGTGCGATGCCTCCCACGCCGGGAGGAGGAAATCGGAGCTAGCATCCTGCGGCTCTCATCTGCTTAGGACGGTGCACAAAACCCTTGCGCCCCTCTTAAAACCTGTGCGCCCTTCTTATGTTCGCGGGAGGGAGCTTAGGCGGGCTGGACAGCAGTCCCTGGCGCCAGGTCAAATACTTGTAACGAAGCCGAAATGCGGAGTCATTGATTGAGAGAGGTATCACGGTAAAATGCAAAGCACAAAAGCAAGGAAGGTCATATATCACAACTCCACCAGTCAGATAAAAAGTGACATCTGGACACATGGCATCGTGAAGCAAAGAACACAAATAAGGTCAAAACATCGTAAGAAATCATAAAACGTTTCACTCGGAAACTACAGGTGGAGAAGTGTACAGAGTTCAACCTTCATAACGGGAGGTACATCTAAAGCATTCATGAGCAAAGCGTCTACAAGGAACGCGGGAGGGAATTGGGAGGAGAGAAAGAAATGTAAGGAGGGAGAAGAACGTGAGGAGGAAGACACAGAAGAGGGAGAGGAGGGAGACAAGAGAGCGGAGGAAGAGAAGACGCGTTCAGGGAAAGGAGACAGCAAAAAGAGAGGAGCGAGAGGAGGGAAAGGAGCGAGAGAAGAGCAGTGAGAGAAGTAAGCGGAGGGAGAGGCCTCTCCTAGGTGCACGTTAATGTTGCCGTGTTTGTCTTTTCCGACAACAAAGCCCAGCATCTTTCCAATGCATCCCAGGATTACCCAAACACATCCCAGGCAAATCAGACGAAGAATTCGGCCTTTCGGCCACCAAGGCACATAACAGGTGCAACACGAAGAAAGTGCTGTTCACGGATGACCGGCCCTATTTGCCTGTTTATTGCCACTTACTTTATGGTGTAGTATTTTGGAAATCTGTTAGCATTATTTTGTGAAATTGCAGTGCATTCGGGCCTGTAGGCGGGCCGTATTCTTGTAGTTCTATGGCGCGGCCTGCAGGCTGTGATCAAAATAGGGCCGGTCATCCGTGAACAGCACCAGAATGCGTTTGTATTGTGGACTTTGTTACACGAGCACACTCATAAGGTAGCTTTGCCCCTCCTAATTGCACCCCATTCGACTCACTGTACTCGTACCATTCCTCATAAGTCCCATCACCACATACGCTGGAGCACCCTCAACCGCACCCACTACACAATAAGACAGTTCCTTTGGTGGGCAAGCCTATATACGCGTAACGTGCGGGTTTGGGACGTCAAAACTTTGTCTCCGGAGCGATGGACGAGCAACATGTAATGGACACTCCAAACCTCCTTACCAAACTATGCAACCGTGAATGTCGCTGATTCCAACATAGGCCACATTATTAAGATGGAATTTTCGGCTTAAGCCAGCCAGTTTATAGTGACGATCAACTCTTTGGCGGGGCCAGAGGAGCCTCGTCAAAAGCTTGACGACTTCAGCAATTTAATTTAGGGGCATGTCAAGCAGCAATGCAACTGCCTGGGTGCTGCAGGCGGCGCTTCAGGGTCTGTCGGCTCCTAGCGGCAAGGATTTCATAGCAGCGGCTCGGTTTTCTGGTGCAAAGCCCGGATACGTTTTCAAAAGTGGCGAACACGGCTTGGGGTAAGCTACATGTGCGCTGTAAGGCAAGAGCTGTCCTTGGGACATTCTCCCGACACCCTGACAACTCTTAGCGCGGCCTCACCTTATCCTTTGGTCTCAAAATTTCCTCTCCTTGCCTTCCGCACGAGCAAGCATCCGGTCAAAGTCGCCCTTTCCAACAGCCCATGTTGGCAAACAAGCCATTTGGTGGTCGTCGTTGCCATGTGTCCTCGCAGATATTATCTCGACTCGTTGCAAGGGGATGCAGCGGCCGCGGCTGGGACGGACGGGGCGGATCCCAGCGGCAACGCAGACGGCAAGGGCGCAGCAGCCCAGCCTCCGCAGCACCCTCCTCAGCCGCAGCTGGATCCCGAGGAGCTGCTGCGCCAGGCGGAGGAGGAAGCCAACATCGATCAAGTAAGATCGAAATCGTTAAAGAAACCCGGGGAATCAAGGAAGGATTGGGAACAGACGAGTACGAGAACGGCGACTGGGTGAGGGGCCACCGCACGAGTGACACGACTACACAAGGCATATTGTCTTGGCGGGGGGCCGAACTGGGTTTCTCTTGTCCGGGGCTTGGCGGTCATAAGATTTACTGACAGACATGACCAACACAGTTTCGCCCTGCAAATCCGGCGTGTATTCGAGCGTCCCACTGTGTGTTCGCATGGTGGCCGCCTGGCCAAACACTGGCCGGGTATGTACATATGTACCGCCTATACGGAGAGCTGCATGTCACATATGTGTATGCGTGCGTTCGTATACCGCGGTGTGCGCCGTGTGTGTATGTATGTATGTATGTATGTATGTATGCGTGTGTGTATGTATGCGTGTGTGTGTTTTGCAGCTGGCGCCACACGGCGGGGTCAGCCTCTGGTAGGGCTAGTCGAGCCGGTGTACAAGTTAACAGAAGGCCATGCATGTTGTGTGCATAGCCGGATAGTACTCTTTGATTACAGTCAGTATGGCATCGGTACCCGACCGGCTGATGAAGTATATGTCTGTATGTGCACGTCTTGGGGGGTGTGGGCCGTGGGGGTTAGGGGGTGGGGAAGAAAAGACAAGCCACAGGCGAGTGATGCTGATACCATGGGGTGACTGGGAGCGGCACCTCTTGAGGGGTGGGCCAAGTCGAACCACCTCTGCCGGGAGCCCTGGTGGGTGGTGACCTTCCCCCTGTGGGGCTGCTGCAAAGCAATATTTCCACCGCACACAGCAAGGATCTGTGGAGGGGCATGTGGAGGGGTCTGTGGAAGGGCATGTGGAAAATCGTGGAGGAGGAGGAGGAGGAGGAGGCGGCCTTGTGTGGGCACTGAAGGGCGAAAGAGGGGCGAGGGGGCCGAAGGGGGTTGCGCTGGTCTAACCCGAAGGGGGAGGACCAGGGACGTGTGGAACCTGGGACAGCCCCTACCCGGGATTTCCTCTCCTTCATTCCCCAATATGTCCGTTTTGCCGTCGCGATGATGCTGCTCGCGCAACATATCGTGGCTGTAGCGATGATGATGATGATGATGGTGGTATTGGGTTTGCTGCTGTTCCACAACAGATACAAGCGTTGGATGCCAAGTCGCTCAGGCGGCTTGTGGCGGGACTTGAGAAAAAGGTAAGAAGGGGAGGGGATGAATGATAGTGGTGGTGAAGATGGGTGTGATGAGATGGGAATGTTGGCAGGTAAATGAACATGCTGCTAGTAGAGGGTGTGGAGGGGAGCAGGCAACGAAGAAGCCGCCGTCCAGCCCTAACCCGGCCGTGGCGGAGATGGGGGAGGGAGGGGTTTGTGTGTGGGGGCCAATGGAGGGAGGAGCAGCCGGTGGGTAGGGAAAAGTACGGCACGCCGTACTCATGGACGGAGCCACCTTCTCCAGACGGCGCCATCCCTGTCCCAGTTCTCAAACAGCTTGCAACGTTATTTATGTGTAAACGTCGCGTCACGTGCCCTCCTGCCGTCGCCGTACATACACACCACTCTCCTCCCTCGCAACCCATGTTGCTGCGCCACGTGCGCACATTCATTCGTTCGTACGCACGTCCATTCTTACTGCAGTACAAGGAGAATCTGGCATTGCGGCTCAAGTACAGCGACCAGCCGGACAAGTTTTTGGACAGCGAAGTAGATCTGGACGAGCATATAAAGTCATTGCTGCAGGTAATGCGTTGCCTGTACAGGCAAGGTATACCTTGCTCGCTGGGGGCTCCTTGCGGCGATTATCCTCCCGATTGCAGCTTCACGAAATGGCCGATATCGTGTACATGAGGGTTAGCAGGAGGAAGCGGGGGGGGGAGCGTGGAGCGGATTTAGGCCCGGAGAGGAGGTTGATGGGTCTTATATGTTATCGCCTGTAGGGGCGGAGAGTCTGCCAAGGCTGCTACTGCCGCTACTACCGCTGCAGCTGCTGCTGCTTTTCACTGCCGTAATTTAGATGTCAACGCGTTCGCCACTGATTCGCCCGTCTTTCTTCTTTCGCGGCTCTATTTCTTAAAACACGCACATAAGCGCACAGAAGAGCCGTGTTGACCTCTTGTTGAGATAATCATCATGAGCTTGGTCCCTGGGCCCATCCCGCTCCATCTCCAACACCCGTACAACCCTTTCACATACATACATACATATATATGCATACATACATACCCTCATCGCGGTTCAAATCACTCTTTTACACACACACACGAGCACGCACACACACATGAGCACACACACACACACGAGCACGCACGCGGCCGCACCTCCTCCAGGTCGCTGGTAGTCCCGAGCTGTACCCGGTGCTGGTGGACGGTCCCTGCCTGCCCACCTTGTTGGCGCTACTTAGCCACGAAAACACGGACATAGTGGCGGATGTGGTGGAGCTGCTGGCGGAGATGACTGGGGCGGGTAGGGGGTGAGGCGTGAGGGGGAGCTGTTTGCAAAAGTCCAAGAAGCATCGGGGTTGGGGCAGTGCTTTGTGTGCATATGTATGTGTGTGTGTTATTTCGGGGGAAAAAATAAGCCTGCTGGCTTATGTATTTTTTAAGGATGAAGGGAAGTGTATGTATGTGCGTATGTATATCGGAAGAAAGAAAATGGCTGGGAGGGTGTGCGTGTGTGTGGGGGGGTAGGGGTAGGGGTAGGTGGGAGAGGTTGAGATGGGAGTGGGGTAGGGGTAGGGGTAGGGGTCGGGGGGACAGGTGGCCCCCGGTACGAGGGAACACAGGGCCAGCTTGTTGCTGTTCGTCGTGATGATGATGATGGTGGTGATGGTGGCGATTGTGGTGGTGGTGATGTCCCGCATACGCCCCGTCTGCCGCCTGCCGGGTCCCAGATGCCGCTGAGGAGTACGGCGAGGAGGCGCGCGGCTTGGTGGAGAGCCTTGTGGAGCACAACGCGCCGGAGCTGCTGGTGCAGCGGCTGCTGGGGTTTAAGGAGGAGGTGGACGAGGAGGCCCGGGCGGTGAACAACTGCCTGGCGGTGGTGGAGAACATGGTGGAGGTGGGGAAGGGGGAGGGGGGTCTTGGGTTTGGGGCCTGGTTGGGAGGTTGGGGGGAGGGCGGGATCGACTCTGTGCGGCCAAAAGTACGGTCACGGTATTGCCATACGAAATTTAAGTTATCTTCCCCTCCTGTTTTTTGATCTATCTACATGCCAAAGGTCTCTATATATTGTATTCCGCGCGGCGCACAACACCCCTCCTTCCCTTCACTTACTGCATCGACGGGTGACAGTTTGGATTTTAAAAGCAGTTAGGCATGAGCAATCTTGCATGTAATCCCCTCCCTGTGTTTAAGTTCTGTTCTCCCTCCTCGCCATGTTCGATGTCCTCTATAAATATATACCTCTCCCCCGCACACGCCAGATTCAGCCCGACCTGGCTTCAGCGTTTGTTGAGAAGACCAAGTTGCTGACGTGGCTTCTGAGGCGGTTAAAGCGGCGGGATTTCGACACCAACAAGCAGTACGCCTCAGAGGTGCTGGCGGTCCTCATGCAGGTCTGCGTTACGTGGGAGTGTGCGCGTGGTTGGACTCGAATGAGCTCGTCTGGGGTGGCCATAGGAGGTTCGGGGACAGGAGTAGATGTGGGTGTGTGTTTGGCGACTTTTATTGCCCAACATTATCCAACGAGCTGAAATGAAACGAGTGTGTATATCTGTATGTATGTCTGCACAATGCGCGTGCGTGTATGCAATTACAAACGCGTGTCAGTGTATTTAAGAGGTGGAATGGGTATATAGCGGGGGGCCCTCTGCGCTGGTGAACATGTGCATGTCTCCCACCCTGCGATGCCTGGGAAGATCGGGGCTAGACCTATTTTTTAATTATGGATCACAAGTCGAGTCGGCGCAGGCGGGGTGCTACTCCCAATCCACTTCACTCCCCTCGCCCTCCTCTGAAGCCGCCGTGCTCTTCCCCCCGTCCCCCTGCTTCTTGTACACTCTTTCCTTGGCAGCAGCTTCACTCGTCCGTGGCTTGTCTTTCCCCCCCCCTCCGCCCCCCAATCCCTCCCTCCCCGGAAAACGCACGGCAGCTGCGTCAGAGTTTGTCAGGCGGCAGCTTGTTTCCTAAATATGGGACGTGCGTCCAGTGGATTTCCACCCCCCGGGAACCTGCTTTCCCCTGTTAGCCCCCTACCCGGGGTGGGGGGTGCAGCTGGTGCTCTGGATGTGTCGACAGTTGTCTCTTTTAGCAACCGCAACCTCGTGATGTGCCCCCTGCCATCCCCTCGTCTCCCCCCCCGGCCCCATGAACACCTCAGGGATCCGTGTCCAACCAGGCGAAGCTGGGTGCGGAGAACGGCATCGACTTGCTGCTGACGTGTGTCGCGCAGTACAAGAGCAAGGACCCCAGCGTTGGGGAGGAGGAGGAGTACATGCAAAACTGTTTCGACGTGCTGTGTGCATGTCTTATGCAGCAGGTGCATAAGGCGGCGTTTGTTAAGGTACTACGTGTGTGAGGCGGGCGGGCGGGCGGGGGGGGGGTTAGCCGCTCAGACGGCGCCGTGCGTCCGAAGATCCAAGATTTACTCCGATTTCTGAGTCCCCCTTGGCCCCATCCCCGCGCAATGAACACGCGGGTTTTGGCTTTAGATGGATCGGCGGCTGTTTCTTGTTCGTTGCCAAAGCTTGGTTTTTGTATCGTGTGCATGTTGCTCCCCCTCCCGCTCCCCCATGATTTACCCCCCTTCCCCTCCCCGTCCCGCTCGCCCATGAATTGCCCCCTTCCGCTTCCTCGCGTCCAGGCGGAGGGTGTTGAGCTGATGCAGCTAATGCTCCAATCCCGACGTCAAGGCCGCTACGGGGCCCTCAAATGCCTGGACTACGCCACCACCCGCTTCGCCGCACCCGCGGAGAAGCTGGTGGACCTGGGGGGACTGAAGCAGCTCTTCGGGCTGTTCATGGGGAAGGCTAAGGTCAAGGGGCCCACAGGTACATGGGGGCCAGTGGCTGGGTGGGGGTTGCAATGCGGGTGGAGGTTGGGGGGTGGAGGTTGGGGGGTTCGGGGTGTTGTGGGGTGTTGTGGGGCGGGGTTTTCCAGGGTGAGGGATTAGATGGATGGAGGGGTGGTTGCAATCTTCCATGCACCTGTGTGCGTCAGCTTCCTTCTTCTACCGCCAGAACCGCCCCAATCTTGGGGCCGCAACCGGCGCCGCAGTCGTTGTGCTTTAAAAGCTGTGTATGTTCCTCTGCCTGCGCACCTAAGCTACCTCCCTCCAGGTGCCATGCCCTGGCGTCCGAGTGTCCGCCCGTCTTTTCCTCTTAACACCTTTTTCCCTTTTTCCCCCCCCCCCCGCATTCTCACTTTGTGTGTTTTAGGATCCTTTCCGCCATGCGTGTCTGTTTACCTGTTTGCTCGGGCCCCCTGTTCCCCTGCCTGGCTGCCTGCCTGCAGGCGAGCACGACGTAGACGGTGAGGTGGAGGAGCGGTGTATCTCCTTGGTGGCCAATCTGGTGACTCAGCTGCCCGCGGTGGGGAGGGGGGCTGGCAGGCGGGAGAGGCTACTGGCCAAGTTTGTGGAGAACGAGTTCGAGAAGACGGACCGCCTTATGGAGCTGCTGTTCAGGTCGGGGAGGTAGAGGGGGGGGAAGGGGAGCCCCCCAGGAGCCCCCAGGGTGTTGCGGAGAAACTTGACAACATCCTTCCCGCACACACACATAGACATACATACATACATACACTACCCTAACCCATCCCACACATACACACCCACTCACCCACCCAGGCTGAAGGGGGGTTTGTGCTCCGTGCGGTGCCGCTTTTCGTGAAATCTCTAACCGCGTTGCCCGTCCTTCCTGCCTGCCCTCCATCTCCCCCCAAAGATAATCTATGTGTTTTGCATGTGATGCCCCCCTGCCGTAGCTCCACTTCTCGTTCTTGCACACGTGTGTGCGTATTATTCTTGCATAATACGCAGATGCGTATTTACATGTACTCCACCGTCCCCATTTCGGTGCCCGCGCGCTCAGGTACCAGTCCCGCGTGAGGGCGGAGGAGCGGCGCCTGGCGGAGGCGTTGGCGGAGGCGGAGGAGAACGAGCAGGCGAGAGAAGTCCGGCGGGTTCGCAGACCCCTGCATGTTTTAAAAACAAAATATTTTATCCAGTTCTTACGGCAGCGGCACCAGCAGTGTTTGGAAAACCGTTCATGCCACTGTTTATGGCGCATCTAGTTAGGCATGTAGTTAGGCAGCCTTTTGGGGGGCTCTTGGCTTCCGTATAGTCGAATTACTTCTACCGTCGCTTCACAACCTCCTCATGGAACACAGCTGTGTGCGCGTTGTTACATTTTCCTTTTCTTAATTCTCTTCGGGCCCTTTTTCGCGTTACCATCCCGCCGTGCAGTCCATGTTTCCTCCTCAGGGCCCTTCTCGCGGTTCGTACTACATTTCACCCTAATTTTCCCCCCCTCCACACCCTTTCCTTGGCAGCAGCTTCACTCGTTCGTGGTTCGTCTTCCCCCCCCACACACACACACACCCCGGTCCATTCGACACACACAATTGACTTTCTTGCCTTGCGTGTTGTGTTTTGCTCCATCATATAACTCCTCCTCCATGCCCCCGTCCTTTACCTTTCCTCATCCCCATTGGGGGTTTCTCGCTTCGAGTAGGTTGACGAGGAGGAGTTGCTCCTGGCCCGACTCGATGCGGGGTTGTTTACTTTGCAGCAGTGCTGTCTCATATTCGGTAACCTGTGGGCCACGGGGGACGTGGGGCTGAGGAAGCGGCTGCTGGCGCTCCTGCACCAAAAAGGACAGACACTGGGGCCCGTCAGGTGGGTGTGCTTGGCGCGGTAGGGTGGCTGTGCAGGGGAGGGGGGGGCGGGTAAGGAGGCCTCGTTCGTAAAACACACCGAACATTCTTAGGGCATTTGGTTGATGTAGATTTTTGTCGTGCCTCCCGCCACAAACCCCCACCAGCTCCGTCCTTGTTAACGTATACGATTTCCCATCACCTCAACCACGAGAGACACACCCACCCACACAGGGAGGTCCTACTCGAGTACTACAACAGCATTGGTGACGAGGGCGGCCCGGAGGAGGGGGCTCGAACTCGCAGCCACGTACGAGGATTGCTGGAGGCCCTAGGGGCGCAACTGGAGGAGGAAAAGGAGGAGATCAAACAGGCGGCGACGAAGGCGGTGGGCGGGGAGAACGGAGGGCAGGACGGACCCGTGGGTCGGCGGCAGCACCATCAACGAGGGGGACGTGCAGGCGTGGGCGCAGCGGCGGCGGGGGCGGCGCGGGAGGAGGAGGAGGAAGGGGACATGGATGCTATGGAGTTGGATGAGGGGCCGCCACCGCCGCTGCCGCCCTCCTCCAGCGGTAGACCTGCTCCGGGCACCAGGGAGGGTGAGGGCAGGTACGTCCTACGTGGTGTAGCTGACTGGCTGGCTGGCTGGCTGGGTGCGTGATGTGGCTGGCGAGATGTGGCTGGCTAGACGTGGAGGGATATTGCATACGGGTGTGTGGCCAGCAGGTGGCTGGTGCCGTACCAATGTTTGCCAGCCCTGCAACACGGCAGTCTTTCTTACCTCTGACTCGCCTCCTCCAAACCTAATTTTTCGGACTCGCAACTCAACCCCGGCCCGTCCGGTCCCGCTCCTGGCTTCCCATCCACCTTCCCTCCAGGCGCAAGGACGATTCGGAGCTGATGCCGCCTCCGCCGCCACCTCTCCCGCCACCCTCATCCTCATCTCAGGCCTCCGCAGCCGTGGGGGCTGCCGCGGGCTCCAAGTCCAGGGCACCGCTAGGGGAAGCAGGGGCCGGGGCAGCAGCAGCAGCAGCAGCATCGGGAATCGATCGGGAGGGAAGGGGTAGCGGCGGTGCTGGTGGTGGGAGCGCAGGTGGCATGGGTCGCGATTACCGGCGAGACGTGGACGCTGATGGAGATGAGCGGATGGGCCGGGAGGCTGACGGTGCGGGTCTCGGGCCCCTCCAGGCGAGGGAGCGGGAGCAGCGGGATCGGGACCGGGACGGCAATCGTTGGTGAGTGCGGCATATCCCTGGAGGCAGGGGGGGAAGGGGCATGCCGTGAGAGACAGTGACAGTGGATTGATGTGGACTACATGGGGCCCGCAGGACCCTGGCAGGCGGGTTGCTGTCAAGTGGACGATGCTGAGGGTGCGGCCACCGCTAGACCGGTGATGTATCGTTATCTAGATAGTCGGCGTCGCCATCATGGCCATAATAAATTCTGAAAGTCCCTCCTACCGCCGCCTCCTCCTATCCCCCCGCAGGCCGGATCGAGACCGCGACCGCGAACATGACCGCGACCGAGACCGCGAGCGGCACAAGGAGAAGGAGCGGGAACGAGGCAGCGGCACCAAAGAGAGGGACAAGGACAAGGAGAGGGAGCGGTACGTGCGTGCGGGGGGGGCTCTGTAAGGGGTGCGTGGGGGACGCGGTGTGTTTCGTTTCGTGTCTGGCAGCCAGGGGCTCGCAAGTAAGATTGCCTTTTGTCCGGTGCGTGGTGCGTGAGGTGTGGCAGGTTTGGTTCGGTAACCCCCTGACCCCTTTTCTGAATCAAGCCAAGTCACCAATCATGTCTGTCTGTCGACATACCCGATCCATCAACCTCGCCTCCCTCGACACTGATCACTACCAACCTCGGCAAACACGCACCTAAAAGAAAGCCGCACCCTCACCGCGCATCACCTCCATCATTACAGGGATCGCGACCGTCGTGACTCTTCCCGCCGGGATCGCGAGGTGGAGCGTGACGAGCAGGACTACGAAGAGCGGCGCAAGCGGGACAGAGACCGGGACAGGGAGCGAGACGGTCGTGACAAGGACAGCAAAAGGGGCCGGGACAAGGACAAGGACAAGGAGCGGGAACGAGACAGAGACAGAGATCGAGATCGGGAACGGCATCGGGACCGGGAACGGGACCGGAACCGGCGGTGAGGGTGCTGGAAGGCTGTTTCATATGGGCAGAGCATATGAGCAGAGCAGGACAGAGCTTAGCGCCTTGGTAGCCATCTATCTGGTGGTATATCCGGAGGACGTGAGGGCGTGTGGTGGAGGAGGGCGTGGTGGTGGAGAAATGGCCGCCGCCACCCAGAGGACGGCGCCCGAGGGCCTCGTGGACGTGCAGCGAAGCATCTGTTTGGGGTTCTTGGGTACGTGCCTTGAGAGGATGGATGTCGGGGCCCTCCCCCAATTGATATCCAGCGTTTTGAAGGAAGATGGGTATCATCATTGGCATTGCTGTAGCTGCTGGCACAGCTTGGTGCATTGGGCTTGGCCTTGGTAATAATACGGAAAGCAGTCCCCGTCCTGAACCCTGGACAGCTTACTAGCGCCAGCGATGTACCGCGTCTCCAGAGAGCTTAAAATTTTTGTGCGTATATACATATCCAGCTGCCGAAGTTATGCAACAAAGGGCATACAAAGCCCGTTAGAGAACATGTGGGTAAGGTGGGGCAGTAGGCTCTGATTTGAAGTCAGTGGGGGCCATGAAAATGCAAGGAACAGGGTAAGGAAACGGTAACTCAACGCGGAAAGGCACTTGCCTGTCCAAGTTGCTATCAGCAGAAGCAGCAAGCTGAAGGTACTCTATGAAATACAGTTGCTCGTTTGCATATTTACTTTAGCCAATGCTCGGGGCCTCCGGAGACTTGCGGTGTGCCGCGTTGAAGCTCGCGGCTGTGGGGCGGATCGCCGAGGCCGCTGGCGCTTCGGGGATAAACATCACAGACAGAACCGAACTTCACCCAGCTTGCGTTACCATTTGCCCGCACGGGCATTCCGACTTGCGGTCTGCTGCACTGTCCATGCGGCATGCACCCGGGATAAATGCGATTCGCGTGGAGCCCGCAGGCGTTGCTGACGATTCCGTTGGTGCAAGCTTAGCTCCCACACCATCAGCACTGCTGCAACAAAGCACATCTCCCACCGCGTTGACACTACCCATCAATTGTCACACGTGCCGTGCTAGCTACCGGCCTGTACGGACGCAGGGGGGGCCCGCCCTTTCTCCGGCTTCGAGGAAGCCGACACCCGACTTGTCCCGACATTGCTTTAAATATGGCAAGCAAGGTCTGACAAGGACAAGGAAAACAACGGAAAGCGGCCTCTGTACGACGACGAAAACGAAACATAATTACCTTCAAATCCCCCCAAGCGCACCCAGTTACATCGTAAACCAGCCGAACATAAAGCCGTTACTGTAAGAAGGCAGGCCGTTGCCGACCCTTTCAATACACCACAGCGGCTGCCGGTACGGGTTCCCCGCCTGCCGTAGATCTGGCGTCATGCCGTACAACTGCTCCAGCAGCTGGCACGACCGCACGCACTCCTCTTCGTTATATGCGGTGAACAGACAACAACATGCAACAGGACGTGGCTTCGGCTGCTGCCCCCACCGCCGCCGCGCTCCATTCTCCCACCGCCCCACATCGGCTACCGCCGCAGCCACCGCCTCCGTAGCCGCCGCCACTTCCACCCCCACGTTCGGGCACGCCGATGGCATCGTCGTCGTTGCGGCCATCTTCCTCGTCATTATCGCCTTCGCGGTCCTCGTCGCCTCCACAGCCTCCGCATCCTCGGCACGTCGTCCCTCCAGCTGCTGCTGCTGCTGCTGCTGAACATGATGACGATGATGATGATGACCCACGGGTCTTTCTTCGGCCTGTCGCCCCGAAAGTAGCAACAGCAGTTCCAGGGTAGGTTGCCAGGACATGTAAACAGGCAGACCAGCGTTGGGTGCGAAGACCAGAAGCGGCGCCGCTGGCGATGAACCGCACTGGACGCCGCCGCCGCCGCCTCCTGCCGTACCCGGATTGTCGTGCCCGGACTGGTTGAGATCCCCAGGCGCCGCGGGACTCGACTTAGCGGACGGGGTTGACGACATGGAGGAGCAGGCGCCACCATCACCAATACCGTTACCCCCAGGAACTTCACAGTCTCCTCCGCCCCCTCCCCCTCCGCCCCCTCCCCCTTTCTCTCCTCCGCCCCCTCCCCCTCCGTCCCCTCCCTCCTTCCCTCCTCGGGGTCTCTCATCACCACTACGACCCTCCGGAAGCCCGGCAGCTCTTTCCGCAGCTCTCGCAATAAACTCCATCAGCAGGTCTCCCGCCTCCTCCACCTCCTCCGCCACCACCTCCGCCACCACCTCATGAAGCAAGCCGCTCCATAACGTCATCTCAAGACGGGGCGCCGGCACCACCGCCGCCTCCACCGCCGTACTGCCTCTACCGCAGTCCTCCGCGTCACCGCTGCCACCGCCGCCGCCGGCATCGCCACCTCGGACTCGGCGGGGACCGGCCGCTGCGTGGCGCTGTCCCACGTCCTCAGTCGCCGAGCCGCCGATAGGAGCGGCCGTCCTGGGAATCCCCAGCAGCTCGCCATTGTACACGAGTACGGCGCCGTGCAGGTGTTCCGGCACGTCTGGTCCCACCATGTGTACCCGCAGCGTGCACCCGGGCGGCAGTAGCGGCAGTAGCACTGCAAAGGTATCCAACTGGTCGAGCTCGGCCTGGGGACCTGCGGCAGCAGTGGCGGGGGCAGTAGCACTGTAGCAGCAGCGGCAACATTCGGCACAACAACGGCAACATAGCAGCACAACAGTACGTAATGCGAACACACACAAAGGGAAGCGGCACCTGTCTCTGCATCCACCACCGTCTGTGGATCAGAGGCTTGTGGGTTCACCCCTCTCCCCCCCACCCTAATTATGCCCCGCGGTAACGCTCCCGAGACTAAGAGGGAGGGCCCTGCTACGACTGAATAACCAACTGATTATTCGACAACAGACTGATCAATTAATGAAGCGACCGTACTGCTATTCGTATTGCTGCTACTGTTGCTGCTACAGCCAGGAGGCCGGAAAGCATTTCGGCCATGCTGCCGAGCATGCAAGACTGCTGCTACGCAATAATATATATCATATCATATAATATGTTATATGATATATACAAATAATACTATATACTAAATGGTCATATTATAAATATATACATATGTATAATATATATATATGTATTATATGTATAATAATTTTGCATATAAATAATATTATATATTTTTTATTATATAAATGGTGTAATGGTGTATATAATATACACCATTTCTACATACCATATTATTACTAATGATTCTATTTATATATCTTACATATGTACACCATTTGCTACATCTTACCGAGATACAACACGTCCACAAGACGCCGTGCACTTCCGGAAACTTCCCCACAGCCGCCGGGAAGTCTCCCGCCCGCCTTCCCTTCCGTCGAGCTCCTCCCCCCTCCTCCCCCCCTTCCACCTCCCTCTCCCTCTCCTCCCCCTCCGCTGCCGCCGCCGCATGCTGCGCCCTCCACCCAGAATGTGGAAGCGGAGGCTTCCGCACCAGGGGGCTCCGCGAGGACGCGGGTGCCCTCACCCGCCCCGGCTCCCAGCAGCGCACCGCCCAGCCGCTCGTCCAAGAGCCGCAATGCGCCGTACAACGTTAATGGGAAGTGCATTAGCAGCGCCGCCGGCGACTCCAACGGCAGCCCCGCCCAGCGGTAGTACGACAACCAGTCCACGACACTGTACGGCCCGCAGGCAGCGCCGGCACCGCCGCTGCCGCACTGTTGTTGCTCCTGTTGGTTCGGACCCGGAAACTCAGAGCCCCCAGAGGGCTGCTGCCCCGCAGGCGTCGTGGTGCCGAGTCCACTGACCCGCGGGTCACTGGGTGCAGACGGCGGCGGCGGCGCTGCCGGCGTCCCCGACCCACTGCCGCGCTCTGCTCTCGGGCCCCGCAGGGGGGGCACCAGCAGAGGTGGCAGGTGCCACACCCGCTGAGCCCAACAGGCGGCTTGGTCCCAGAGCGCCGGGCCGTCGGAAGAGGCTGTAGCAGGAGCTGTAGCAGGAGCTGTAGCAGGAGCTGTAGCAGGAGCTGTAGCAGGAGCTGTAGCTCCGAGATCGGCGGCAACGGCGGCGACGGCAACTGCCTCTGGCGGCGGCGATGCAGTCCGCCACCGCCGCGGCAGCTGCACCTTTGCCAGCATTGGCGGCTGCAGAGCGCCCCATTCGCCCTCGTCACCGCCGCCGCTGTCACGACCACACTGGCATAGGCGCCGCCAGCAGCCGGCAGCCGTACAACCACCACCACTGTCCCCGCCTCCGCTACCAACCTCATCGCCATCGCTATTGTTGCTGCAATTGCGGTTTTGGAGCTGGAAGGCACGCGCAGTAGGGCCATCATGATCATCCACATCCATAGTCTGAACGCCGCTGTGAGTGAGTGTGTACGACAACGCTGATGGCGACGTTATGGGCAGCGGCCATGGCGCTGGTTGGGGGTGATGAAGCATGCGGAGGAGCGCACAGAGGGACATGGACGGCGGGGTCGACGGCGGCGCCGTCGCCTCTCCGTGCGGGTACGCAACACGGCGGCCATTATCTAGACTAGCTTGACTGCCGCCAGTCCGTACACCAGGCGTCGACGCAACGCCGCCGTACTTAGAGGACGGTAAGTCGTACGCGTGAGAAGCGCCGGCGGCAGTGTCCGCTAGTCCCGCTGGCTCGCACGGCCGTACGCCAACCGCCATGTCATCTAACCGACGCCGCCGCTGCTGCTGCTGCTGCTGCTGCTGCTGTCCTCCCTCCTGCTGCTGCTGCTGACAAGGTTGTCGCGGTTCCGTCCCACCCTCATCTTGTCGGCCTCCTACCGACCGGTACCGCCTGGAAAGAAAATCCAGATCCAGATACAGCATTGGATTGAGGCTCCGAAACCAAGGAAATGGAAAGTCCGCGAGCTCCGCCGCCCGTCGTACCTGCGCCGCCATGCGTGCGCATTCCTCCTTGGAGTGGCCATGGCTAATTCCCGCCGCGGTGAGGGGGGTTGTGAATCGGCGGCGGTGAGCCTCGCAGCAGAAGTACAGCGCGCCGCAGCCGTCACACGCACACGGGCGTTTCTGTTGTCTCTGTTGTCGTTGGGTTGGTTGCAACAGCTGCAGCTGGTGGTGGTGCTGATGGTTACAATATTCATCCCGGTGTAGGTGGTGGTGTCGGTCGCGGCTGGGGGATTTGTCAGGGCTTTGCTGGGGCTGGGGCCGTGGATGGGTCTGGGTGGGCTGCGTAACGTCGCACGGCACGCCACAGAGCGCGCAAAGGTACGGGCTCCTCATGGCCATTACTAGGAAAGCTTAGGTGCAGGTTCGCAGTGCAGCTTGGATTGCACGACTCCTCAACTCACTTGCGGACGACATCGCAAAGACGGTTGGATAGTGCCGCAGTATCGCCGTAACTAGAAAAAAAAGGTAGACACGCGATATTCCCTAAGGAAACGATAGCTAGTAGGTTGTAAGGCAGGAAGAAGGATCGCTGCGAAGAAACGTACGGCATCTAGTTGCAAACGGGAGGTTTCAGTGGTCAGCAAGTTTCATACGTAAAGCATAAAGAATTTTTGTGTTCTCACCTGTAGCGCGCATAGCGTGTGTACAGCGCAACCATGGCAGCTGACCTGGCGTCCGTCGCTGCGAAGCTCGCTGCTCCGGGCAAGGGTCTGCTGGCATCGGATGAGAGCACTGGAACAATCGGTAAACGGCTGGAGAAGGCTGGCCTGCCGAATACGGAGGTGGGCCATGTTCGGTTTGGGGGAACGCTACGTCGAACGTGAGGGTATCTATGGTTGTGACTCTAGGTTGTTGACTGTGTTGTATGATAACTACACTTGCGACTATCCAGCAGCTTCACAAGTGCACCTGAGCTGTGATATTCCCAACTTTGGGCACGATGTTGTCTTTCTTGCTATTACGGCCAGTCCTTTGATGCCGGCCTACTGTAATTCCCAATATCATGAAACAGGATCGCCATGCACAGTGACGGTATGCTATTAGCTTGCGCTGCTGCACAATCACAGAACCACGCACGCACACACCCGCGCATCGCGGACCGCTCAACTCTTAACGTTTCATTTCCTGCACAAATTATTACTAGCAGCTTGGTACCGCAACCATGCACGAGGCTGGCTTTGCATGTCTTTCCCAGTCGCTCAGATTTTGTTGGGCACCGTAACGATTGCCTATCACTCCTTCCTTCCACGCACCCCCACCCGAGCGATGCCTCCTGCTGCTCACTCAGCCTGAACCGGTCTCCATAGTGCTCCCTTTCCCCTTCTAAATGTAAGATCTGTACGCCTCCTGCTGCTGTCGTACTTGCTGCAGTTGCTGCTGCCCGCCTTCAATGCAACGGTGTTTTCCCCCGCCGCACCCCCCCTGCCTCACCGGCGTGCTCTTTAAACCCCCGGTGCCGCTCCTTGAAACCCCCACCGTCCCCCGTAACCCCTTTACCTCCTTGCACACATCTGACCGCTGTTCCAACCCCCCGGGCTGGCTCCTCCTCCTCACACTCACACTCACACCGATATACCCTCCACCAATCCCCCCCAAGGTCCCCGCCCAATCACCCTGCTTCCCAAACCCCAAACCCCAAACCCGCATCCACCCCGACGGAACGGCCCCCAACCGCCACTGTGCGCTACAGGACATCCGCCGGTCGTACCGCGAACTGTACTACACCACTCCGGGTATGGGCCAGTATATCAGCGGTGTGATTATGTTTAAAGAAACGTTGTACCAGTGTACGGCATCTGGTCGCCGCTTCGTGGACGCTTTGGCGGACGAGGGGATCCTGGCGGGCATCAAAGTGGACGAGGTGGGCCCGGGCTGTCTGGAGGGGCATAGGGTGGGGGGGGTGGGGGTGATGGTGGTGGGGGTGGTGGTGGGGAGAGGTGTTTTGTGTTGTGTGTGGGGAGGCGGGCCAAAGACGAGCCACAGACGAGTGTGATGCTGATATCAGTATCCAATAGACGGACACTCTGCAGGAATAGACATACATACATACTGCAGGAATTTGCAACAAGAAGTTACCAACAAGTAGTGACTTTGGAAGTAGTCATCGCCGTGACGTGGCCAGCTGGGTTGGGGAGGGGGAAGGGGGAGAGGGGGACGGTAGAGATTAGGGGGATATGGTCGGGGGTTACATGCAAGAGCCAGCGAGTGCTGATGCTCGAGACATACTGCCCTGACGTCCGTAGCCCCCTCCCGGGGGGGGGCTGAAGGGTTTCCCACGAAGGGCCTGAAGGGGGGTAGATGGGGGGATGGGGGAGAGGAGGGAGAGAAGGGGGGGAGTGGAGGGGGCAAGGAGGGGTGCGGGAGGAGCTGCCCGCAAGCGAGGGTGTTTAGCGTGTCATGTCTTTTTTTACAAAGAAGCGGATTGGAGGTGGGGGTGGTGCGGAGTTGGAAGGGAGGAGGACGTGTAGACTTAGGAGAGGCGGAGGGGAGTGACGAGGGGGAGGGTGGGGAGGGCTCCAAGTCGTGATGCGCCGTGATGGTGTTGTCTATGAGGACTTGAGGGACACTGGTTCCGTCCCCACCTGTCCCCTCCTCTCCACTCCACTCCCCTCTGGCGCCACCCCTTCCCCCCTTGGACGTCCTGTCTCGGGGTGGGTGTTACTCTTCCCTACATACATACATACATACATACATACATACATACATACATACATACGCACCTCACCCTTCGCAAACCCCCAGGGTCTCGCACCCCTGCCGGGGGGTGGTGACGGGGAGACATACACCCGGGGCCTGGAGGGGCTGGAGGCGGCGTGTCGCGAGTACGTCGCGGCCGGAGCGAAGTTCTCCAAATGGAGGGCCACTCTCAAGGTGGGCTGAGGGGTGGGCTGTTGCTGTTGTGGTGGTGGGCTGGGGGGTGGGCTGTTGCTGTTGTGGTGGTGGGCTGGGGGGTGGGCTGTTGCTGTTGTGGTGGTGGGCTGAGGGGTGGGCTGTTGTGGTGGTGGGCTGGGGGGTGGGCTGTTGCTGTTGTGGTGGTGGGCTGGGGGGTGGGCTGTTGCTGTTGTGGTGGTGGGCTGGGGGTCTTGGCTCGGGAAGGGGGTGGTGGTACGTATGTAGTTCCCCCCTGTCCATCTGCCGCAGCACTCTTTCCTTGACAGCAGCTTCACTCGCTTGTGGTTCGTCTTTTGCCCCCCTCCCTTCCCCCCCACACCCACACACACTCACCCACACACACGCAACTCCCCCTTCCCCCCACCAGCAAGCACCCACACTCTTACACGCGCTGTGCCCCTGGCCCCCCTGCAGGTCTCAGACGTCCTCCCCTCTGATGCGGCGGTGGAGCGCAACGCCGATGACCTGGCCAGATACGCCAGGATATGTCAGGAATGCGGTCTGGTGCCCGTGGTGGAGCCGGAGATCCTGATCGACGGCCCCCACTCGCTGGCGCGTTTCGGAGCCGTCACTGAGCGGGTTCTGGAGGCCACGGTGGCGGCTTTGCGGCGACACGGTGTTTTGCTGGAGGGTTGTCTGTTGAAGCCGCAGATGGTCATCCCGGGGTCGGAGGCGGAGGGGGGGAGGGCGGCGCCGGAGGAGGTGGCGAAACACACCGTGGCGGCGTTGAGGCGGTGAGGTGGTGTGTTGAGGAAGGCGTGGCGTGGGGAAAGGTGTGTTCATCTTTAAGACGCGTCCACAGCAAGGGTGGGCACTAGGTGTTTGCTTTCTGATTTCCCGTCCCCCCGTGCACGTCCTCCCTCCCTCCCTCCCTCCTTTACCCGTACCTGTCACGTCGACATTTGTGTTTTTTGTTTCCTTTATCATCACCACCACCACCATCATCATCATCACCATCATCATTTGAAAATCCCCACCGCCTCCCCCTCCTCCCCCCTCAACCCCCCGCATGTGCAGGGTGGTTCCCCCGGCCATTCCCGGGATCATGTTTTTGTCGGGGGGCCAGACGGAGGAGGAGGCGACGGCGAACCTTAACGCCATCAACCGGGAGGCGCAGGCTGTGGGTCGCTGCCCCTGGAGCTTGTCCTTCTCATTCGGACGGGCGCTGCAGGTAGGTGTGTATGTATGTAGGTATGTACGAGGGCATGCATCGGTCCTATGGGGGTGGTGGGGGGCGGTGAGGAAAGCGGGGTGACGCTGTGGACCTAGGGGGCCCCGAGGAGGAGAAGTCGACAGAGCGTCACCTCCACCACCTCCACCACCTCCACCTCCTCCACCTCCACCTCCACCACCTCCACCACCTCCACCACCTCCACCACCTCCACCTCCACCACCTCCACCTCCTCCACCACCTCCACCTCCTCCACCACCTCCACCACCACCTCCACCTCCACCACCTCCACCTCCACCTCCACCTCCACCTCCACCTCCACCTCCACCTCCACCTCCACCTCCACCACCTCCACCTCCACCACCTCCACCTCCACCACCTCCACCACCTCCACCTCCACCTCCACCTCCTCCACCACCTCCACCACCTCCACCACCTCCACCACCTCCACCTCCACCTCCACCACCACCTCCACCTCCACCTCCACCTCCA
>NW_003307637.1:249182-265605 GCF_000143455.1 Volvox carteri f. nagariensis
ACCTTCCCCGGCCTCCAAACACACCCTCCCCTAACTCCCCTAACTCCTGCTGGCAGGCCTCTGTTCTCAAGTTGTGGTCATCCGACCAGACCCGGGTTTCGGAGGCTCAGCAGCTGGCGCTGGCGCTGGCCCGGGCGAACAGCGAGGCGGCTCTGGGCCTGTACGGCACCTCGGGGGCCAGCCACCCCTCGACTCTGTCGGTGGACTCTCTGAGGGAGAACTTCCGCGGCTGGGGGGGCCGGGACGCGCAGGTGACAGCCGCCGGGGTGAAGGGGGGTGAGGAGGGGGCTGCTGAGGGGGGAGGTGTGGCGCAGTGAAGCGGGGGAGGGGGAAAAGCAGGTGCGCCAACCCCCCCACCCCCCCGCCCTGGCAGCAGCTTCTATCGTGTGTGGTTCGTTTTTCCCACCCCACCCCCGCACCCGTACTTTGCTTTCGCGCGGGACAGCGATCACTGCGACTGCAGCAGCCGGAGTTGCAGCGGGAGGGGGGAAAGGGTTAGGGCAGCTGTAGCTGATTGTGAGGAGTTCCGCAGAGGGGTTTGCGTTGTTGTTGTTACTGTTGTTGTTGTGCATCATCTGGATGCCTGACTGGCAGTTTTGATTCTTCCCTTATAGCCGGTCAGGGCCGGTGGAGTCTGGAGCGAGCTATGTGGTTGTGTGGAGGTGTTTGGCGGGGCGGGGTGAGCGCCTGTGCGACAGGGGGGTCGTGGTGGTGGTTAGTTCAGTTGAATGAGGGGGACAAAACACTTTTGCAATTTTGTCAGTTGGAATGTCGTACCCCCGCCGTTGTCACCGGCACCAATGCCGCTGAGATGTGGCTGCCGAGTGGAGGCGAGAAGAGGGGTAGAAGACGAAGACCAGGCCGGCAGGAGGATCAATCCCAACAACACCGCCCAGGCCGTGTTTATCGAGAGTTATGCCCGCCCGCACCCCTTTTGGCTGTTGCAAGGCACGGCATGTCGCTGTGTAGTTGACAAGTAACCTCTCAAAACCTTCAGCTGGATTGCGAGGAGCGTCGACTAATGCACTGGTGTGTAAGTCGTCCAGCAGTTTCGTTGGCTCTTCAGCTCTTCAGCTTGGTTGGGAAATGTTCAATCTGGTTGGGATGACCTGAATTCCCGTCGCGACCACACGGTGGTGGTTCCAGCGCAGGGGCAGAGGAGTAGTGTACGACAAGCGTGAGACCGCAATCATCATCACGCCTGTAACGCACACTCCACGTATTACATATCTACATACAGGATAGAGTACACTCCTTTTCTAAACACAATTCGACTGCTAACTACAACTTGCGAGAGCTATCTATCAACTGCTGATTACCAACTGCTAGCAACTAATTTCTAAAATACTAAGAGTGGTCTCGGAGGTCCAAACGGATCATCGCCCTTGTTGTGGTGAGAGTCGTCTTATTTTGATGATACCAGTTTGCTCGCCCGCCATCTTTTCCTGTTTTGGTTTTTTATATTCTTCGCCGAACAAACCCCCCGTCGCCTTATCCTCTCCACAGAAAAATCTAAAGGTAGGATTGCGCGGATCCGATATCTCCTCCCCCCCCCACACCCACCCACCCACCCATGAACTCCAAAGTCCGCGCAAAGGAACAGAACATCAGCAGCGGAGTGGCTTATGAATGGAAGACACAGCCATTTGCTGATTGCAGTACATTATCCCCCCCTTCCCCTTCCCCTTCCCCCCGGGGGGCCCCCCGGGTAAGGCCCTCTCCAACCCCTCACTCCAGCAACCCCGCCTCCGCAATCAGCCGTACGACGTCCCCCGCACACCCCCACGCTAACGTCAAACCTGCACCGCCATGCCCGTAGTTGTGGACCACAGGCACAGCCCTCCCGCGTCCCCCTCCTCCTCCTCCACCACCTGCCGTGGCCCCACCCCCCAGCCACACACCCTCCGGCTGCATTTCCAGTCTGAGAGACGTCCTTCCGGGTCGCAGCCCCACCCAGTCGGCTACGGGACGTGCGGATCGAAGGGAGGGCAGCAGGCGGCAGCAGCCCTCCAGAATGTCTTGGCGGTCCTTGGGGCAGACGGACAGGTTGAAGTCGCCTCGCTGACCTGTACCGCCTAGTACGACAGTGTCCCTGTGCGCACGTGCGTGCGAAGTCCAGAGACGATGTACGGACAGGCGGAAATACACACACACACACACGCACACAGTTACATGCAGTGGTGGTTAGGGAATACAGCGCACACACACACAGCACGACATACATACATACATACATACATACATACATACATACATACATACATACTGGCAAGACAACGCAATCTCTTCACCCCAAGGAGCGAATCCCCCTTTTCAAACGGTGCGAATGGTGGTCGCGCGGGGGAAGCCGCTTGCACGACGAGGGCGAGAGACAGCACAGGAGTATGTATGTCTGTAGACAGCTTATCGTCGTGCATGATGTAGGGGCCCCAGGCGTGGCCTCCGGGGTTTCCCCTTCCCTTTCCCCCCTTCTAGCCGTACCTATTCGGAATGATGTAGTACGGCTCGTAGAAGTAGGCCTCCTTAACCCAGGGGGCCTCCACCCTAACGACCTGACCCCGAATGGGCGCCACCGCGGGATCGGGTATGAGCTCCAGGGAGCCCAGTCCCGCGGCGTTGACCACACAGTCCACGTCAGCTGCAGCTGCCGTACCCAGCACCTCGGGGCAGCTCAACTGCTCCAGGGAGGCAAGGCGGGAGGAAACCCGCAGTAGCCGACCACCCAGGGCGCGTATCTGCACGATGCCGATGCCGACGAAAACATGTTTATACATTTTTGTTCATTGGCGGGTTGGAGGGTAAGAGCAGGGGAGAAAGAGGGTTGGCACGCCGGCTGTGTGGCCATCTCCATCACGCAGATCCTAAGATCTGCCCGGGCCCCTCGGGGTGTGCGGACTGAATAGTTGGCCAAGTGAATGAATGAATGAATGGATGAACTGTTTTCAAGTTAACAGCGTTGCGCTGAAGCCGTACTTGCGCCCTTACCCCGTACAACAACCCGAGGGGCCCCCCTGTTTCAATCCGCAGGAGTCGCTGTGCTGCAAAAACTGCCCTGCCCCAAGCCGCATCCTTAAGGCAATACCTCCGGCCCTAGGTGCTCGCGGCCTCAGGCTCTCGAGGGCCAGAAAAGAGAAAGGGTTTACAAAACTCGAAGGTCCCTGGCTGGAAGGAGGCTTGTGTTAGTCAGGGTTGCTCACAAGGGCCTGGCCTACCACACGAACTACCCCAGCTACCCCAGCCCGTGTGTGGTGGGGCTTTCCCCCCCCCCCAAACACGCACATGCGAGGGGCTCCCACGTCGAAAACATTGCTCCCACAAGCCTTGTGGATACTTTGTCATTGCTGTGCAGGACTCAAGTCTTATTGTTCTACCTGATCTGTCAGCCAGGGTAAGTAGCGGGAGCCCTCGCACACAATGGAGTTCCATTGATATCCCCAGCTGCACGGAAAGGGCTCTGGATCCGAATCCACAATTGGATCGGCTGAAGGCAACATGAAATCCGTGCCCGCTGCTGCGACAGATGCTGAGCAAGAAGCATGGAACCCAGATCCGGACATGAGTTTGGATCCAGATCTGGACAGTCCAGCCAGGGTGCGCTTGTCCATGAGGCTGAAGCTGAGCGGAATGTGACGCCAGAAGGGGGGTTCCTGGGGACTGGGAAACAGGCTGGTTGGGGTGAAGGTGAGGGGGAGGGGGAGGGGTTGAAGGAGAGAACGGCGCTGGGTTGTTGCGTTGGGTTGATGAGCAACAGGGGAGAGAGGTGTGGGTTGAGGCCAGGAGCAACCGGAAAGGTCGTACACACGTAATTATCTGTATATTTGTGTGTTGCGAGCTTGTGTTGTCAGATAAAAACAAGCAGGGACGCTGATTTACTTGGCAAATGCATGCCCCGAGCAATCAGGGTTGGGCTCACATACGCTGCGGGATTACGTTACGCGTGCCCTGAAGGGACGAGAGAGAGGTGGAGAGAGAGAGATAAGCGTGGCTCTCTGCACCCAGAAGTAGAGATCTAACATACGCGGGCCTGGTGTGTACGACAAAGTGCGATGGGTGTAGTGTTGTAATTTAGGTACCTGTTGACGGAAACCATGGACACGCCAGCCACGTCAGCTAGACCGGAATGAGCCAACTGTAGAAGATGGTCGTACGTGCTGGCCCCCCAGCGATTGATTAGATGCTCTGGGGTGTCGGACAGTTTGTACGGCCCCCACAGCCCAGCGGCGCCGGAAGTTGTGGTGTCCGCCCCGAAACCAGAACCCACAACCGTAACTTCCACGGGTCTAAGGGCTTGGGGGACACCTGTAGCCGCGCCGGGGTCTGCCAGGGTCTGCGATGCTAGGGCAGGCATGCCGGACCGGCGATTCAGCTGTAGGAGCCGCAACGCAGATGTGAGGCCTACGACACCACCACCAACAACGCACACACGGAGAGGCTGCTTGCTTGCAGTTGGGGCATTGTTTACAGGCGATGAAGACGATGGCCGGAATGGCGAAAACTTCGGCGCGACGCAACGCCAGGATGTGACCGCATGCAGAAATTCTGATGTTGCGACAGTTGGTTTGGCTAGCTGAGGAAGGGTTCTGTGCGAGGCGGATCGGGCTTTACTGCCTAACATTTTGCAAGGCTGGTTGATACTACGCTGCCCAGGTTTGGATATGTAATATTAAACAGATGAGGATCCGGTCTTCATTAAACGTGCTAGGGGTTTCATGGGTGCAAGTTTGGAATGCGGTAAACTTTTTCAGTTATGGTTCCATGAATGCGATGGTTCCCAAGCCATTGCTTTATTAGCATGCGGTGCAACACTTGCCATGTTCCACGACTATCGTTAAAAATTGATCCACTTGAAAAAATGCCACTGCCTTGCCGATGGCTTGACGCCATGTCCAAGGACGCTTCGAGCTGGCCAGACGGTGGCATAGGCCAAGAACACACCAGTTCCTCATTGCAATGCCACATCCATACTCCATATGTGTTTGTGATTGCAAGCGCGTGCTCGTTGGAGTAAGGAGATTGCAGAACACGTCCAGAGGATACGGTTTCCAGGTCCTCAGAAGCATGTTGAATGCAGTAATCTGCATGTGTAGAGCGCGCGCCTTCCTGCATGGGCCTACGATATGTCGCCGCCAGTGCTATCCATAAGCCGATGGCCGTGGCGCCGCGCCACACTCCTTACTCTGGATCCAATAATCAGTCTACACATTCTTTCAGCAAAAATATTTACTATAGTGAAATTAGCTGCGGCGATGCTCTCTGAACCCTTGAGTGTGGTCAAGTACGGCAGCATTGGGCCGAATGGCTGAAGGGCAAAGCCATATTCTGAGCGCAATCCAGCCTCCAATTTCGCTGCAACCTATCCTAATTAACGTTTTGCTCGATGCTCACTCGTCCAGCCACAAGGTGGGCTGCTATGCACGCGCCCAGAAAGCACTAGGTGCCATTTTCCAGCTGCGAGGGCCTTTCCATGGAGTTGGATGCACCAGTTGACTCTCAGCAGCTCGATGGCATCGCGCCGTCCCCTATAACTCAGCCAACCAGCGGCAAGGACGGGGCCAAAGACCCGGAGCGCTTTTACTGCCCCTATCCTGGCTGCAACCGGAGTTTCGCGGAGCTCTGGCGCCTAAAGGTCCATTTCCGCGCTCCTCCAGACATTCGAGGCAGCGGCAAGGAGCGTGGTCATGGCACAGAGCTCACGCACTGCCCAAAGTGTGGCAAAACGCTTAAGCCGGGAAAGCACCACGTCGGGTGCTCAGGCAGCAAAACCAGTGCGCGCCAGGCCAACAAAAGGACCCGAGTGGTGGGTATAAAAGTATCTTTGCGAGCCGACGATTTTTGCAAGCCAGAGGTACAATTGCAAAATCCCAAGTCGTTGGCAAACTCACTTCGCTTTGTCCTGACAACTCGCGGCGTTGGTCTATGCAGCCGCTCATTCTTTCATGTTATGGACTGATATTAGATGTTCCCCTTTCTTCGACTCAGCGTCCAACCGCCCCGGATTCTTGGTCCTGTTGGCTATAGGCTGGCGAGGCTGAACTTCCTGATGAAGCGCCAACGTCTTCTCATCTAGCCAAGCATGTTAAAGGCGACGTGGACATGGAGCCACTCGTGGCGTCTTGGCCGGATTACGCCCGGTCGCATACGCTTCATTCTTTGACGCTGCAGCCGGCCCTGAAGCAGGAGCAGCAGGAGTGGACAACAATGCAGCCAGGGATTATCTATGGCCCTAATGGGACGGCGACGTAAGTTGCTTGCGCTTCAAAGAGCGTCCATTTGTACCTTGGCCACACGTTTTTGATTTGGGCATGCGCAATTCCCAAAAAATAACCTGATGCGACGGCTACGCCCTAAGCATTTTCTCACCGCTATTAATTCTTGCGACCGCGATGTGCGCTTGGTCATTTACCACAGGGCTTGCTGGCTTCCAGGCCAGCTCAACGGCTTCGTTCCTCAGCTTTCCGCACAGGGCTATGTCCAACCTCAATTTCCCCCAGAGCTGCAATTCCCAGGAGGCGCGCACGGGTATCCGCAGCAGGTCCCACCCTTTCCTAGCCTGCCCGGGTACCCTCAGCCGGGACCTATCCTGGCCGAGCCGGGGCAGGTCCTTTCACTGCCGAATCCAAATGGAAATCTGCAGCCACTAGCTGGCATGCCCGCGGTTGGGTTACCTGGCACGGGGCCCGTGCTCTTCCACCAGCAGCCCCACACGCACATGGAGCACCCTCAAAGTCAGCAAGCGGTTGCGACATCGCTAGAACCGCCTGCGGCGGCGTTGCAGGCTTTGCCGAATAGTCAACAGCAGCCCCAGCAGCTTCTTAATGAGGGGTCGAGGGAAGGGCAGCAGCAGCTAGCAGGGCGAGTTGCAGCAGAGCAAGGCGTCGACGCAGGGGTCGATGGCGTCGCCTGTGCAGCAACCGCGACAGCCACACGCGGTAATGGCACCGCTGCCGCGGCCGCGGGGGTCCTCCCTGTTCCCGGCTCACCCACCCCTCAGCTGCACCAACAACACCAACAGCAGCACCAACAGCATTCGCAGCATCAGACCGCCATTAAAGCGACGAACAGCGACGACAGCTTAGGCAGCGCATTCGGCGATGTGGAGGAGTTCACTAGGGATTTCGGGCGCATTCCCTCGCCGCCGCCCCTGCCGGCTGACTTCCATAGCGCCGCGAATGGGGGCACCAATGGCATGCTCTTCAATTTTGCCCAATTCAGCCAGAAGCTGCCTCGCTCGCAGAGTCAAACGCGCTTGGACAAGAATCTATCAGCAGTTGGCCTGGGTCTTGACAACGGATTGGATGCGGACCTTCTGTACGACCACTCAGACGACGGGGATCTCATGCAACTGCTCTTTGGGGTCCCCGACGAGCTCCCGACGATGGCCACGATACACCTTCATAAGTGGAGCAACGGTGACGAGGAGGAGGAGGAGGTGTTGGAGCCGGGGGGTAACGGTGGGGAGCGCAGCGGACTAGCAGCGGCGACGGCGGCGGCAGGGCCTGGGCCGAGCTCCTCTGGCCGGGTTGGCGGCGGCGACGCCGACGGTGCCCTGTCGCACCCTTTTGACCGCACCAGCAGCCATGTGGTAGAGGGGACGACGACAGCCGCAGTGACCTCTCAGCAGCAGCACCACCACCAGCCGGGTGAGGAGAGTGTTGTGGGGACGCCGGTGCTCGCAGCGGGCGAAGAGCAACAGCCTCACCAGCAGCGCCATGAGCATCAGCATCAGCAGGGGCAGTCCGGGGTCATTAACTTGAAAACGGAGCTGTTGCTGGACGGGCACCTGCACGAGCCGGGGCCGGAACCCTACCTGGTGAGCAGATGGCCGCGCGTACGGACGTCATACATGTCTACATATGTGCGTGCTTCATTTCACTGTGTTACTTCTTCGAGGGTTTTGAGGGTTTTCTGTAAGGCATGGTGTCCCGCCCACACGGCGAATCTGTCCTTGTTCTCGGTATAGCGAGCAAACGGTACATGAAGGGGTTTCAGCCCACACGATGCCAGAAAGATTCTGATTTTCAATCTGTCTGGAAGCGCCCCTTTGTCGGTCGGAAGTGAAACTAGGGACAGGAAGCGGACTATGGAAGTGGGTTCGGTCTGAAAAAGACGTAAGTTGGGATCTTGCAAGGGCTGGGCGTGTTGTCTTACGGACACACCGCTCTTGAGGGGTAGAGGGAGTCGTGGCGGCGTTGGTTGCGTCGGTGTGCATTGTGCAGCGCGTCCATGCGTGACGTGTCCATGCACGCAAAGCGCGGACCGGCCCATTGAGTGTTACCTCGATGGTTATGAAGGTTTGGTTGAGGTGGAGGCGATTTGAACCCCGTAACGCTATTCACAAAGTAATCTTCTTGTGATGGCATCATTACGCGCGACATGGGGAGTCTCCCAGCGGTCCGAATGATGGGATGAGTGTTTCTACTTCGTGCCTCCCCTTTCTGTAGAGGGTTGAAAATAGGTTTTTAAGCATATGCGTATATGTATGTATGTATGTATGTATGATGGAACTGTACGCCGTGCACTGTGGGGTCGTTCTTGATGTTTGTCTGTCTGTCTGTGCAGCGTCCCATGGCGGTCATGTGTACATGCACGGCCTCACATGGCCGCGTTGGTGGGGTGATGTGTATTGTTAGAGCCAATCCGATGATCCGCGTGTAAGGCCGCAGCGGACCGGTCTTACACGGCTGCCGTGGGGTAGTTGTGTTTGCGAAATAAAGAAAGAGACAGAAAGAAAGAGAGAGAGAGAGAGAGAGAGAGAGAGAGAGAGGGGGGGGAAGAGAGAGTCCGTTTGCGAGAGGCGTATTCTTGGTGGATGGAAAGGCCGCGAAAGCGGAAGGGGAATCGGGTTGGACGCCCAGTTCCCCCGGCCACGGCGCGTTGCTGGCAGGCGTCCTCGGGTTTTCTCCAGCTCTTTACCTCCACCTCCATTGCTTTCCCCGGGGCGCTTTTCCCGTCGCTGCGGCCAGCGGTGTCCCGTGGCTGCGTTGTTTTATCTGGGGGAATGGGAAAGGGACGAAGGAATCCTGGTCTTGATCAATATGTACCGGACAGCTACGCTCCCAGTACAACTGTATCTGCATGTATCGTGTACTGTACTGTACTGCACTGTAGTGTTTCGGCGACACAGGCTGGGGACTGAACGGCTTTTTCTGCGGTTAAAATCTCCGCTGTGTTCAGACGGTGTCATGTGTAGTATTCCCGCGCTGCCTTTTGCCTGCCCTGCATTGCATTGCTTGACACGCCGCTGCTCTCCCATTTAAGCTTTTACATATCGCTCGTTCCCCTTTTCCCTCAAACCCCACGATAAGGTGCATGGTGGCAGTGTTGGTGGCGGCAAGGTGGCGCTGGGGCAGCTGGTGAACGGTCTTTCGAGTAATCAGAGCCACCCAGGAGACGAACACCACAGGTCGGTGCTACTGGCGGCGGTGGCGGCGGTGGTGGTGATAGTGGTGTTACAACCCCCCCCACAGTGTTGTCTCCCCCCCCCCAAAAAAAACGGGTCCCGGGGGCAGCTACTGCCCCCGACAGCTTCTGTGTTTTTTTCCATGCATCAAGTCGGTGGGGTTGGGTCCACGTGCCATCGTCGCTTCATCATCTGCACCTGCAGTCTCCCGGGTTTGAACACCGCACGGGAATCATCTAGTCACGAAATTCCGTGCGAGGGGAGGGGAGGGGCTGCTGGGCGGGTGGGGGTCGCGTCGAGCGGTTTTCTGCAGCCCCGTACAGATGTCCCTTGCTGTCCAGTGACGTCCTGTTCCCGGGTTGATAGGACACGGAGCCGGTTGGCCCAGGGACTTGCCACAGCCGGTTGTATGTAGCATGCATACATACATACATACATACATACATACATACATACATACATACATACATACATACATACATACATACATATGCAAATACAAACGTGAATACAAAGAACGGAGGCATTAGAAGCAGTAGCCATTCCACTCGACAGTGCCCGATTGTGGCCCTGTCACCAACACCTCTTAATCGCGGTCATCTTCAGCATTAGACCTTCCTTTCCGCCTGCTGCTGCTGCTGCTGCTGTCAGTAACCTTGTTGCTGATAACCCCGTTGCGTTTCTTTATTGGCCAATGCTGATGGTTGTACAGGGATCACCTTTTGGACGCCGAAACGTTTCGCCTGCTTCAATCGTGCGATTGAGGAAAGCGGCACGCACCCACCCACGCACACACACACACACACACGCCTGTGGAGGGAGGACCACTCGGATGCGAAGTGGACGGACAAACGGACGCACGGTGGAGACAGTGAGGGGCCCAGAGTGACGAACGGGCTGGCTGGACAGCCGCTGCTACTGCTGCTGCCGCCGCCGCCGCCAGTGAGAAGAAGCTCCCGGCGGCTTTCCTCGTTGATTCCCCTCCCTTGCCACGTTGTCAGCCACAAATTCTACCACACATCTGTCCACGAACCGTCCTTTGCGGACCCCGCCCTCCCGCGCTCTCTCTCCCCCTTTCGCAGCCCCTTTGCGGCCGCGGCACTCACCGGGGAAGGGGGTTCAGCCTGCGGTTGGGCTGGAAGGTCGAAAAGGGTGCTTCCGAAACCCGGGAGGGCCTCCTCCCCTCCACCTGACCACCCGGATGGCGGTTAATACCGTTAATGTACAGCGGACCGCATCATTGGGAACGAAGAATGGTGTACATGTGTGTGTATGTATGTGTGTATGGGAGAGGCGAATCACACCTGCGCGCTAATAGGCTTGTTGGGTGCAGAGCACACGCACCCGGTGTGATACCCGGCTCGCGGCCGCCAAGCGTGTGTGGTTGCATGCTGGGGTTGCCGTCGGGGAGAGGTACTGCGTGTGCCGGAGATTAGGGGTGCGTGTATGTGCACATACATACATACATACAAGTGTGCAGATGCAGCGCATGTGCGCGGACGGTCGCGTCTTTGGCGATTTGGAGGAAGGAGGTGGCGAAAGGAAAAGGGGGGAGGTCCCGGGGGCCGTGGCGAGGGATCCGTTGGGGGAAGTGGAGTCGTCGACGGCGACAGAGCGGCGACTCTTGTGATGGCCTTTGTAATTAGATGCTTTGGGGGTAGGGGCCGTCCGCCCCGTCACCTCACTGCCGACCTAGCTGCTTTGCCCCAGCTGCTGGCGTTACCTCAATCGATTTCTCTTCTGCCCCTTTTTCTGTGCTTTCCTGCCTCTCCGCAAAGCCTTTGGATTGGACGGCTGCTGTACGGTTTTACGGGTTGCTGTGTGCATGCGTGCATAATAATTTATTCTACGGCCAGTGCGAATGAAGAGGCAGCACACATTCCTAAAGCTTATTGCTGTGTTTGTGCCTGATATTTGTGATGTGTGTGTGTGTGCGTTTGTTGGGGGGAGAAGCTTTGTGTGTTTGTGTGTGTATGTATGTATGTATGTGCATGCCTTGTATTGTACTACCTACGCAGTGGGCAAAAAAGACAGACCTTCTTAACACAGAGAACGCGTCAGCTGGCATATCACGCTTTTGTGCGAGCGTATATATGCCTTCCTAATCAATGTTTTTTTGTGTGTAAAATGTGTCGTTCTGTCAGTCAGTCAGTCCGCAGTCTGCGTGTCCGTTTATACGTGTGCAGCAGCAGCAATTGGATGTGTTATTGATTTGGAGCTTGTTGACCCGACAATGAAGAGGGGCTCCGTCCGTATCTTATCGCTCGTTGCCTAAAGCAGCTATTACCTCAGCTGTCGTATCTATCTATTAGCATCTATGTAGGGTCATGCCACTGCCTGCACGAACGGCTATGTTTTTGCCTGTCCCGCACCGCTGTGCTCTGGTCCGGGGCGGGTCGGCAATGCGCCCTCACCAAAACCTAAACGTGTTGATGCCGGTGCGGCTGCCTGCCCGCTTAAATACGAGGAGGCAAGCCCCTGCTTCGCAGGTACCGCCCGGTCGGTGGTCGGTCGTGTGCGCTTTTGTGTATATTGAGTTTTTTCTCTCTCTCTCCGTGAGTATATGATAAATGATTTGATGTGGGAGAGATGCTCCATTTGCCTGTCCGTCCGTCCGTCTGTCTGTCTGTCTGCCCCTTGTGTCGCGGCCCGTATAGAATCACTAATCGTCGGTCTGAATGTATGTATGTATGTTCCACATGCAGTGTGCCGCTGGCCCTGTTCCTGCGTACTTCTGTCAGTGCAACAGATGAACCGACGAACCTCCTAGCTGGCCAAAACGGCGGGTGAAGGGGTTCAGCTCGCCCCCCGGGGGGGGGGGGAGAGAGAGAGAGAGAGAGAACTAACCTAAGTTATAAAATAGACTGATGTGAGTGTTCCCCCGACATGCTCCAGGGTAGAAGCGGGCGGGTGGCGGTCAGCCTGGGGAGGGCACCAAGGCAAGGGGTAAGGGGTGGAAATTGGCGAATTGGGGCGACCGGGGGGGGAGGGCAGCAGCATCCTTCGGGGTTGCGCTCCCCTTTCTCCCTTCCCCCATCCGCCGCTTCACCGCGCTGACTGACTGCCTGGGAGCACTGCGCGGTTTCCGGTGTCAACAAGAGTTGACCTGTCGGTTCGCAGTCCGGTTCGCAGCCTTCTTTTACCTTCCGTACCTTTCCGTACGCCACCTTCCGTAGCTGCTGCATGGCGCCCGCGCTTCCGCACCTGACCGTGGTTCTCATCGTCTTCATATGTGTGTGTGTGTGTGTATGTGCACTGCTGCGTATGTTGTCGTGTGTTGTTATCCCCGCCTCATGACACACGGCACCACATCTCGGGCGAGGGTGGAGGAGAGGAGGAGGAGGAGGGGGATGTATGGCTGTTGAGCGATAGTGGGAAAGGGGGAAAGAGGGAGTTTCTGGGGGGGGGAAAAGGGGAGAGGGGCCCCCACGTGCGGCGACAGCTTGTGGTCCGAGTAATGCGTGGAGCCGTTTACGGCTGTGTCGCTACCCCCCCCCCCTCTAGCTGCCTGCTGGGCACCTTCCATGTCCCGTTGAGTGCTGGTGTCGTATTCCAGATCCTGCATGCACACACGGGTTAGGGGCCGGCGGCTCCCTGTGCGGAGGTGTGTTTCGCTTTCCTGGCCCCGGGGAGAGAGGGGAAAGAGGGAGGGCGTGCGAGGAACATGGACGGAGGAGACGAGAGAGGAGGGAGGGAGAGGAGGGAGGAGAGACTGTCGATAGCCTACATTTGTCTGGGATGTGGTGGTGGTGCCACCGCGTGCACCTCTCAGCGCCTCTCAACGAAATGTTGCAATCGCGGCTGCCTCATATGTCCGTGTGGGCCTTTGCAAGCGAGTGTGCGTGTGTGTGTGTGTGTGTGTGTGTGTGTGTGAGGGAGGAGGGGGGGATGCAGAAGGGGGTGAGTAGGGGGTTTTCCGCGAGGGAAGGCGGCAGAGGAGGATGGGGGAGGAGGGCTGCAGCAACGCCAGCGAGGGTGACGTTTGGAATCCCTGCTTGCCCTCAGACAGGGGCTTCGGAGCTGTCCCCCTTCCCCCGGGGTCGAGGAATACGGTCGGTGTAGCGGAAGGACGTGTTCGGGGCGCATGAAGGTCGAACTTGCAGTGTGTTACAATTTATATGGCGGCTGCTGCGCCACAGCTGCTCTGCTGACTGCAGCGCCGCCTAATTCCTAAAGCTTTTGATTTTTGTACAAGGGCTGCGCGTGGTGTGTGTATTGCGTGTGTGTTTTTGTTCGTGTCTTTTTTGACAGCTCAGCGACCCGTGTGGTGGCCAACAACAAGACTAACGGCAGCCGGGGTCCGCACAGCAAAAGACAACACACTCCTCTGCACTGGTCTTCCATCGGAGTGCATTGCGTGATGTGGAGAGGGGGGAAGAGAGAGAGAGAGGGAAGGGGGCCTGCGGGGGGTGGCCGAGTGGGCCGAGGAAGGCAGTGTTCAGGGTGGGCGGGACAGCCGCGGGCAGGAGGAGCCCGTGCGGCATGAGACGGGTCTTCTTGACGCTCTTCCTGAGAAAGGGTTTCCCGCGCCCTGGCGCGGCCCCTGAAGCTCCTGCTCTTTGCACACCATCGCCATTACTGCGCCTTACCTGCGGCTTTGAAGCATATGTGGGGAGGTGGGGGCGGCAGCTCGCGTTACCGGGCACGGCAGAAGAAACGTCTTTCCGCCTCCTGCTGCTGCTGCTGCTGTTGCTGCTGCTGCTGCTGCTGCTGCTGCTGCTGCTGCTGCTGCTCTCCCCGCTGCTCGTCAGCGTCAAGGAGGTGGGGTAAAGAGGTAGCCAAGACGTGGTCAGAGGCGGTAGTGGTGGTGTGGTGGGGGGAGGTGTAGGGAGCCAAGTGACGGAAGGGACGAGAGCCCTGGGGCGCCTTCAGTGTTAATTTTGGTTGTGTGTGGGAGGAATGTCCTGCTTTGCCGCATGCATCACCGGGGGCACGGTTTTGAGTGATGCCACTGTGTCTCTTTCGACGTCATGATTGCTGCTGTTGCTCCTCCTCCCATCATAGCTCTGTTGGTGCCGGTGGCTGGCTACGGTAGCCATGGCAGCGTCAGCAGCGGCCGCGGATGCGCAAAGCCTAAACAGACGGTTACGGCAGCAGCAGCAGCGCTCGTGCGCTTTTCGCATCTTGCTGTGGTGTGCGAGTATAAAAGTTTTTTCCTGCGGCGGATCGCGTGTGTGCGCGTGGGCGTGGGCGCTTGGCGTTACGCGGCATGTGGACGCACAACATGACGTACACACATGCCTCGCTGCGGCGCACTCCGCGCAGTGCCGCCGACATAGCGGTAGCAGCGTTGGCGGCGGCGGCGGCGGCGGTTTTTTTTTGCGACAGTAGCACAGAGTAGTACTACTCTCCCTTCCCGCCTCCAAAGCGCGTTGACAGCAGCGTTTTGGTGCGGGCCCCGCTGCAAGTGTTCAGGGTCTCTGTCTGTGTATGTATGTATGTGTGTGTGTGTCTCTGCGCGCCGCGGCGTGTGCTCTCCCCCTGTTGTACTAACCCTAATGGAAATTACCGGCCTGGGGCTTTTGGCCGTTGCCGCGCTACAAATAGTCTGCAGAATTCTCGGTGCAATGCACTGCAAACAATTTTGCCTCGCGCATCGGGGGATATAGGTTTGTCGGTTGAAAAACAAGTCGTTTGATGTCGACGGCTTTTTCACTCACGCGGCGTCTTTGACTATAAAAATGGCCATTGGATGTTGTACTCGCCTGAGGAAAAGGACCAGCGGTTTGCGAAGAGCGCGATGGGGTGTGGTTTTGCAATAATTGTGATTTTTGAGTTGGTGTGTTGTGTAGCGCACCTTTTCCTGCACTACGTCAGCTCGCGCTTCTCATAGGCGAAGTGATTGGTCTATGAGAGGTGTTTCGAGGGTGCATAGCCTTTTCTATCAAATCAACATTGGGATTTTGCCTTGCTGGGCGAACGAGAGAAAACGTGTGCTCGTGTGCATTGCATTTTGCGTTGGGCTGCGCTTACGCTTTCAATAATTTTGTTTGTTTTTTGCCGCTTTTTGCTGACATTATAAATGGCCGAAGCTTTAAGTCGCTAGCGTATTCCTGCGTGTGCGGGATTGTCCCGCGGTCGCCCGATAACGACCATAACCACCATGATGGTAAAAAATGTTGCATCACTTTGAGCTCTGTATAGCACAGCTCTCTTTGCTCCCCATCGGATCTCGGATAGGCTTCTCATTAGGAGTCGTAGAAGCACCACGACCCGAACACGTACCAACCCTGCTCAAATCCTTCCGCTCTAAATCTTTAGCAGCGTATAACCGGTTATAGACACATTGTACCGCTTCATTTCGCAAACCAAACCATGTTTAAACTCTTAGCCAGCGTTGGTGTGCGTGTAATGCGCAGTCGGAAAGTCGGTGAGCCGTCAGCATGGGTAGTTCGGACGCTTTCATCAAGGGCTCGAACGGCGTCCTCTGCACTACTGGATCATATTAAAACAAAAATTCTGGTATGCATTATGTCTTATGCACACATCAGCTGTGCCTCAAGCACGACCGGTTACATGATTGTTTGTGCTTGTCTTGGCTCAGATGCGTGGCGGGCCTTTGTCGATAGCGGAGTATATGCAGGTAAAACATATGGAATGAGCAATACCTCGGAAGTGCAACGCTTCCTTGACCTAACCCCTTCGCTAACGTACCATCCATATCCATCCACCCGTCCACCCACCAAACTCAACAACTTGTTCTTCATCATGTTCGTCGCCCTCCGCCTTGGCCCTCCTCGGGGCACCTAACAGTGCTCTTTACGGCACCCACCATCCCTAGCAACAAAACCCATCTCCACCAACAGCAGCCACAGCAGCCGCGCTACTAGGGCCGTCCACCAGCTCTCGGCTACCCCGGTCCTCGTCACTATCTCCCACTTCCTCACCCACCTCTCTCCTCGCCCTCCTCCTCCCACGCTTCTTCTTTCCACCACCACCCCCTCCCCCCTCCCCCGTAGGACTGCCTTACCAGCCCCCATGGCGGGTTCTACATGACACGTGACGTGTTGGAAGCTCCGGGGA
>NW_003307637.1:265655-268435 GCF_000143455.1 Volvox carteri f. nagariensis
AATTTTAAGNGGTGGGTGGGTGGGTGGGTGGGTGGGTGGGCTTCGGCCAGGAGAGGGGAGGTAACGCAGAGGTGCGTTTGAATGTCCGTTTGTATGTATGTATGTAAGCATCTCCCCCTACATCTCCCCCCCCATCCCCCCGGCCCCCCGCACGCAAGCAGATGGTTGGGGTGTGGTGCGTCCACACCTGGCTATCGCTGGGCCGCCCTCCCAGGCTGCTGCTGGTGGAGCTCGGTCCGGGAAGGGGAACCCTCATGGCGGATTTGCTTAGGGGCACGGCGGGTAAGAGCGTGTGTGTATGTGTGTGTATGTGTGGTCTTGGTAATGTCTCCCTCCGCCACCTTCAGCTGTATCATTAAAGACCTAATACATGCTCTATCTCAAAAAGTTTATTTAAATTTTTGAGACATAGGATGTATTAGGTTTCATGCTCTCCTCTTTCCAAACCTGCCCCTCCTTATCCCCCTTCCGTTCCCCTCTCTTTCCCTCGCCCTCTTCCCCCCTCCCCCCTTCCCCCATCGGGCTGCGTGTTTCAGCCTTCCGGGAGTTCTCCGCATCCCTGGAGCTTCATCTGGTTGAAATCAGCCCCGCACTGAGGGCCGTACAGTGGGCCGCACTAAGGTGTACGAACAACAGCAGTAGCAGCGGTGGCAGTGACAGCAGTGGCCGAGGCAGTAGCAACAGCAATTCGCAGTACGGAGATCTACAAAGGACCAGCATGACGCCGTACCTCCGAGAGGAAACCGCCACCGCCGCCGTGGAAGGTCCTGCAGGCGCACCAGGGCCGCCGCCGCCGCCGTCGCCGCCTTCCCTTTTAGCTGTCGACGTGGCTGCTACTGCCGACGGCGTGTATACGACACCAGATCGGGGGATATCGGGCTTTAGCCGCTGCCAGGTGGGGGTCTGTGGGGGTGCAGGGGTGTGCGTGCGGGGAGGGCGTGTGAAAGGTACATTAGGGTTTTAGGGTTTTACTGTGCAGCAGGTTTTAGGGTTTTAGCATCCCAAGGTCTAAAACCCTAAGCACTTCTCCGGAAGCGGGGAGCTCGGCGAAAGCTCAAGGGGGCCTGTTGCGGGATTCGCAGCCCGCGGGTGGATGTGAGCGGACCCCTCATCCCTTAGGTGCGGCAGGACGCGGGAGGAGGGAGGAGGAGGAGGAGCACAGGAGGACGAGGAGGAGAAATATGGTGGGGGAGGGACGATTGGAGGGTTCCCGCTTTTTTTGAATTTTAAGGCTTTTTTTGAGGGTTTTATTTGGTTGCTCGTACGTGTTTTTTCGTCATCCCTACCACGCACGGGGTTTCCACACCGTGTGTGTGTTTTGTTGTCCTCCGGGACTCGCGTCGGCATCGTGTGTTACTACACACATACACACATGCGCACATACATACAGAGTACACACATTCGACCGGACGCAGGTCTCCTGGCACACCTCGCTAGATGCCGTACCCGACGGCCCCGCGCCAGCGCTGTACATCGCGCATGAGTTCTTCGACGCGTTGCCCGTACATCAGTTCGTACGAGACCCCAAGCGGGGCTGGCTGGAGAAGATGGTAGACGTACGGACGTACGACGAAAACGACATGAACACCGACGGAAATGACAATGGCAGCGGCAGCACCGCCGGGCACGTGAATCCGGATCCGGATTCTAATTCGCAACCGTCATCTGGATCTGGGCACCTGAGGCCAACCACCTCAACCACCACTACCACCTCCATCACCTCCACAATATTGTCAACCTCGACTTCATCCGCAAGTCCTTCACTCTCCTCGTCCTCCACCTCCTCCACCTCAACATCACCACCATCACCCCCATCACCATCGGAAGGGCAACCCGGAGATTACCCGGGCGACGCTGGGGGGAGCAGCGGCGGTGGCGGCGGACGCGGCGGCGATGCGTACGGCAGTGGTTTGCGGATGGTTTTGTCCATGCGTGACGTGTCCATGCACGCAAAGCGCGGACCGGCCCATTGAGTGTTACCTCGATGGTTATGAAGGTTTGGTTGAGGTGGAGGCGATTTGAATAGGGGTGGGAACTTACGCTTTTCGGTTTTACGCATTACGCTTTTCCGTTACGGTAATTACGGTAGGGCCCAAAAATGACCGTAAGTTTTCGGTGTGATGGCGTAACGTCAATTACGGTGTCCATTTTGCCTGTCCTCACCGGAAGTCAGATGTCCACACGCCACCGCGCCTCCAAAGCAACATATAACATCTAACATCCATTCTAGAGCAATTAATGGAAGACGAAAATGTCCGATTTTTCGAAAACGCACCTCAACATAGCCACAACTAAGTAGATCTATACCAGCACCAAGGTAACTATGTAAACAATGATATGCTGTTTGGGTGTCTCATCGGCCATTGTTACACATGAACCACGCGAACAGACGTAGCAGCTAAAAAAAATGTTATTTAATGTTACTATAATTACTAAAATGTTTTGGGTTCACGAAAATGGCCACTGGTACGGGACTGTAAAGCATTACGGTTGGTCTCACGACGCCCCAAACCGTAATATACGGTATTTGACGCTTTGCGCTTTACGCTTTGCGTAACTTACGGTCCAAAAAGTCTATTACGCTGTAATTCTCCACCCCTAATACACACGTATACACACGCGTATACACACGCGCATACACACGCGCATACACACGTCATGCACGCCAACAAGCGCATGACTCCCCGGCTACACGTTTCAAAGTCGGCGATGCTTCCCTTCCCTTCCGCTCCCCTCCCCTTCCAACCTTCCAACCAAAACCCGCACGCTCCTACCCGGAC
>NW_003307637.1:268503-273474 GCF_000143455.1 Volvox carteri f. nagariensis
GTGCGTTTGAATGGTCCGTTTGTATGTATGTATGTAAGCATCTCCCCCTACATCTCCCCCCCCATCCCCCCGGCCCCCCGCACGCAAGCAGATGGTTGGGGTGTGGTGCGTCCACACCTGGCTATCGCTGGGCCGCCCTCCCAGGCTGCTGCTGGTGGAGCTCGGTCCGGGAAGGGGAACCCTCATGGCGGATTTGCTTAGGGGCACGGCGGGTAAGAGCGTGTGTGTATGTGTGTGTATGTGTGGTCTTGGTAATGTCTCCCTCCGCCACCTTCAGCTGTATCATTAAAGACCTAATACATGCTCTATCTCAAAAAGTTTATTTAAATTTTTGAGACATAGGATGTATTAGGTTTCATGCTCTCCTCTTTCCAAACCTGCCCCTCCTTATCCCCCTTCCGTTCCCCTCTCTTTCCCTCGCCCTCTTCCCCCCTCCCCCCTTCCCCCATCGGGCTGCGTGTTTCAGCCTTCCGGGAGTTCTCCGCATCCCTGGAGCTTCATCTGGTTGAAATCAGCCCCGCACTGAGGGCCGTACAGTGGGCCGCACTAAGGTGTACGAACAACAGCAGTAGCAGCGGTGGCAGTGACAGCAGTGGCCGAGGCAGTAGCAACAGCAATTCGCAGTACGGAGATCTACAAAGGACCAGCATGACGCCGTACCTCCGAGAGGAAACCGCCACCGCCGCCGTGGAAGGTCCTGCAGGCGCACCAGGGCCGCCGCCGCCGCCGTCGCCGCCTTCCCTTTTAGCTGTCGACGTGGCTGCTACTGCCGACGGCGTGTATACGACACCAGATCGGGGGATATCGGGCTTTAGCCGCTGCCAGGTGGGGGTCTGTGGGGGTGCAGGGGTGTGCGTGCGGGGAGGGCGTGTGAAAGGTACATTAGGGTTTTAGGGTTTTACTGTGCAGCAGGTTTTAGGGTTTTTTAGCATGCCAAGGTCTAAAACCCTAAGCACTTCTCCGGAAGCGGGGAGCTCGGCGAAAGCTCAAGGGGGCCTGTTGCGGGATTCGCAGCCCGCGGGTGGATGTGAGCGGACCCCTCATCCCTTAGGTGCGGCAGGACGCGGGAGGAGGGAGGAGGAGGAGGAGCACAGGAGGACGAGGAGGAGAAATATGGTGGGGGAGGGACGATTGGAGGGTTCCCGCTTTTTTTGAATTTTAAGGCTTTTTTTGAGGGTTTTATTTGGTTGCTCGTACGTGTTTTTTCGTCATCCCTACCACGCACGGGGTTTCCACACCGTGTGTGTGTTTTGTTGTCCTCCGGGACTCGCGTCGGCATCGTGTGTTACTACACACATACACACATGCGCACATACATACAGAGTACACACATTCGACCGGACGCAGGTCTCCTGGCACACCTCGCTAGATGCCGTACCCGACGGCCCCGCGCCAGCGCTGTACATCGCGCATGAGTTCTTCGACGCGTTGCCCGTACATCAGTTCGTACGAGACCCCAAGCGGGGCTGGCTGGAGAAGATGGTAGACGTACGGACGTACGACGAAAACGACATGAACACCGACGGAAATGACAATGGCAGCGGCAGCACCGCCGGGCACGTGAATCCGGATCCGGATTCTAATTCGCAACCGTCATCTGGATCTGGGCACCTGAGGCCAACCACCTCAACCACCACTACCACCTCCATCACCTCCACAATATTGTCAACCTCGACTTCATCCGCAAGTCCTTCACTCTCCTCGTCCTCCACCTCCTCCACCTCAACATCACCACCATCACCCCCATCACCATCGGAAGGGCAACCCGGAGATTACCCGGGCGACGCTGGGGGGAGCAGCGGCGGTGGCGGCGGACGCGGCGGCGATGCGTACGGCAGTGGTTTGCGGATGGTTTTGTCCATGCGTGACGTGTCCATGCACGCAAAGCGCGGACCGGCCCATTGAGTGTTACCTCGATGGTTATGAAGGTTTGGTTGAGGTGGAGGCGATTTGAATAGGGGTGGGAACTTACGCTTTTCGGTTTTACGCATTACGCTTTTCCGTTACGGTAATTACGGTAGGGCCCAAAAATGACCGTAAGTTTTCGGTGTGATGGCGTAACGTCAATTACGGTGTCCATTTTGCCTGTCCTCACCGGAAGTCAGATGTCCACACGCCACCGCGCCTCCAAAGCAACATATAACATCTAACATCCATTCTAGAGCAATTAATGGAAGACGAAAATGTCCGATTTGCCGCGAAAACCTTGCTTCGAAGTTCGAAAACGCACCTCAACATAGCCACAACTAAGTAGATCTATACCAGCACCAAGGTGACTATGTAAACAATGATACTAGAAATCAGCACTCTGCTCATTCTGAAGTGGTCGTGCATTTATTTCCGTGCGAGCGCGCCAATTGCGATGTCGTCATCGCTGTCCGTGTCCGGCGGTATGCCGCTTGGGGTCCTCGCCACTCCAGCCAGCAAAGTTGTGCTACTTTTAAGAATGTTGTTCAGCTTTTTCATGACCACGGGCTGCTGTTTGGGTGTCTCATCGGCCATTGTTACACATGAACCACGCGAACAGACGTAGCAGCTAAAAGAAAATGTTATTTAATGTTACTATAATTACTAAAATGTTTTGGGTTCACGAAAATGGCCACTGGTACGGGACTGTAAAGCATTACGGTTGGTCTCACGACGCCCCAAACCGTAATATACGGTATTTGACGCTTTGCGCTTTACACTTTGCGTAACTTACGGTCCAAAAAGTCTATTACGCTGTAATTCTCCACTCCTAGATTTGAACCCCGTAACGCTATTCACAAAGTAATCTTCTTGTGATGGCATCATTACGCGCGACATGGGGAGTCTCCCAGCGGTCCGAATGATGGGATGAGTGTTTCTACTTCGTGCCTCCCCTTTCTGTAGAGGGTTGAAAATAGGTTTTTAAGCATATGCGTATATGTATGTATGTATGATGGAACTGTACGCCGTGCACTGTGGGGTCGTTCTTGATGTTTGTCTGTCTGTCTGTGCAGCGTCCCATGGCGGTCATGTGTACATGCACGGCCTCACATGGCCGCGTTGGTGGGGTGATGTGTATTGTTAGAGCCAATCCGATGATCCGCGTGTAAGGCCGCAGCGGACCGGTCTTACACGGCTGCCGTGGGGTAGTTGTGTTTGCGAAATAAAGAAAGAGACAGAAAGAAAGAGAGAGAGAGAGAGAGAGAGAGAGAGAGAGAGAGAGAGAGGGGGGAAGAGAGAGTCCGTTTGCGAGAGGCGTATTCTTGGTGGATGGAAAGGCCGCGAAAGCGGAAGGGGAATCGGGTTGGACGCCCAGTTCCCCCGGCCACGGCGCGTTGCTGGCAGGCGTCCTCGGGTTTTCTCCAGCTCTTTACCTCCACCTCCATTGCTTTCCCCGGGGCGCTTTTCCCGTCGCTGCGGCCAGCGGTGTCCCGTGGCTGCGTTGTTTTATCTGGGGGAATGGGAAAGGGACGAAGGAATCCTGGTCTTGATCAATAAGTACCGGACAGCTACGCTCCCAGTACAACTGTATCTGCATGTATCGTGTACTGCACTGTACTGCACTGTAGTGTTTCGGCGACACAGGCTGGGGACTGAACGGCTTTTTCTGCGGTTAAAATCTCCGCTGTGTTCAGACGGTGTCATGTGTAGTATTCCCGCGCTGCCTTTTGCCTGCCCTGCATTGCATTGCATTGCTTGACACGCCGCTGCTCTCCCATTTAAGCTTTTACATATCGCTCGTTCCCCTTTTCCCTCAAACCCCACGATAAGGTGCATGGTGGCAGTGTTGGTGGCGGCAAGGTGGCGCTGGGGCAGCTGGTGAACGGTCTTTCGAGTAATCAGAGCCACCCAGGAGACGAACACCACAGGTCGGTGCTACTGGCGGCGGTGGCGGCGGTGGTGGTGATAGTGGTGTTACAACCCCCCCCACAGTGTTGTCTCCCCCCCCCAAAAAAAAACGGGTCCCGGGGGCAGCTACTGCCCCCGACAGCTTCTGTGTTTTTTTCCATGCATCAAGTCGGTGGGGTTGGGTCCACGTGCCATCGTCGCTTCATCATCTGCACCTGCAGTCTCCCGGGTTTGAACACCGCACGGGAATCATCTAGTCACGAAATTCCGTGCGAGGGGAGGGGAGGGGCTGCTGGGCGGGTGGGGGTCGCGTCGAGCGGTTTTCTGCAGCCCCGTACAGATGTCCCTTGCTGTCCAGTGACGTCCTGTTCCCGGGTTGATAGGACACGGAGCCGGTTGGCCCAGGGACTTGCCACAGCCGGTTGTATGTAGCATACATACATACATACATACATACATACATACATACATACATACATACATACATATGTATGGATGAGACCAAGCTTGACTAAGCTGCTACTATGACCGTCGGCCAACCGCGGCCGTGGCCACCGACAGCGACCTCAATTGTTTGAGCGTAGTTATGGTTATCTAATTAGCCTGAAAATGTCGCAGAGGCGACCAGCAGTGGCTGTTAGCCGCGGCAATGTTCAAAATGGCCGCCAGCCGACCTCAGCCGCGAGACCGCAATCCATACCGACCAAAAAGATAAAGGCCGTCAGTGGCTTTTACGGAACAAATGAAGGCTTGGCTTTCTACAGAGCCACACTAGAACTGGAACCGATCGTGGTGACAGTCCGGTGGCCAGCGGGCTCAGATACGGGCGACATCATCGCGCAAATATACGGTCCATTAGGACTTCAAATTCTGGCAACAATTGGCCAAATCTTCCGCAGCAACCAGGAGTTCAACCGTTGGGGAGGCCCTCGCATTCAAAAACGGTTGCTTTATCCGATGGGAAGGGAACGGCACATTGTGATGGAACTCTCCATCCTTGTGCCAAAAGGAGGTTTAGCAGCGTTGACAGCGACCAGGCGCATCGTTAACGGGCGATTGCGCGTGCCTGGGGTGCAATTGACCCCGAACATGGAGCCGATGGAAGTGGAGCTGCTGGTGAAGAACCAGCAACAGGCTAAGCCCATTGTGTGGGAG
>NW_003307637.1:273524-274327 GCF_000143455.1 Volvox carteri f. nagariensis
ATGGGAGAATGAGAATAAGGAGACGTTATGGCGGCTCGCAGTGGATGGCGTCCCCCTACCGGGCAACACGCACCTAGCCCGCATGACTCCAGAACGCTGTGGATGTGGCGGATTCGGTGGAGCAGCTGGTCAGCCATGCTCGCCACGCATGCATCACTTTTGGGAATGCCCGGTGGCGCAGGCGGTGCGGGCACAGATCGACCGGCATCTACAGTCTTCCCAGGAAGCGGCAGTAGGGGGAGTCACCCGAAAGCAACTCTGGCTATTACTGGCCCCAACCGGATGCGAACAGGCCGTATGGGATATAATCGCCCTGTCGGCCCTGTCTGCCATGGAGGTTGGCAGATGCTGCCTGAGGGCAGCGGGCAGGAGGCAGGAACGAGCTGGGAGCCAAGGACCACAGAACCGGGAGCACGCGCAGCAGGTGCAGGTACCCGGCCCCAGGCAGAGGCGGATAACGGACTTTTTCATCCAGGCCGACGGGGCGGGACCGCAGACGGGGCCTGCACTGAATGCGCCGGGGGATGAGGACCAAACGCAGGAGCGGAACACGGCGACAGGGGTGGTAGCAGCAACGGCAGGCGCGGCGGCAGCAGCACCCGCAGCAACCCCCTTGGAGCGGGCCCGCGCCCGGGCAGTGGTGGACTTCTGGGCGCGCCTGCGCTCCTTCACGGCGCTGGGCACCCCGCGGAGAGGCTGGGACAGGGTGGGACCCGACCACCCGATCCTGTCGGTTTCAGAAGGCGCACTGCGGTGCGCCGAAGCGGTGGAAATTATTGCCTAAGAGCGCTTTGAGCTGAGTT
>NW_003307637.1:274495-275314 GCF_000143455.1 Volvox carteri f. nagariensis
GCTTGGTGACCTCCCCAGCCCGGGATGACTCGTCGGGCTCCCGGTCGCCCAGGTCCTGGTTGCGAGCTCTCTGAGATGCTCGGTTCGTTCGGTCGGCAGGAAGAGCCCCCCAGTTGCGACTTCGTTTATGTTAGGAGACCAACGGGCATAGATCCCGTCTAGTTGGAGCGCCAAACAAGCGCTGTTGCGTGCCGGCCGTCGTTTCCCGTGCGGCCTGACCCGGGGGCGGAGTGCATGAGACTAACCAGCCGTATGCACCCGCCCCTCGCGCTGTGCTTCGGCCCTGGGCCCCCGGCTTTTCAGCCCACAGTGTAATCAACGTCATACATACATACATACATTGTTACGTTGTGGGGTAACCCGTTGCTCCCCAATACCGGCGAGGCAGACCCAGACAGTTTGAACCGCCGCCCGGGCCTGGAGGCGCACTTCGTGGGGATCGCTACATGCAGGAAACTGCAAACGGTGGGCGACCTAGTGCGGGTCTGGGACCTAGTGGTGCATACTCGAGTGGCCTCCCTCCCCAGGTCGACCTGGCCCGAATGGGTCAGGACACACCTCGACCCATCAACCCCAGCACCCACGCGGGACAGGTCAGCGACCCTGGCAGCCCTTAAGACGCTACATGGCGCTATCAACCCGGCCTGGCTCGAAGCTGCAAGAGCAGTGGAAAACCAACAGCAACAGCAACCCCAGCCGCAGGCACAGCTGCAGCCACAGCTGCAGCCACAGCCGCAGCCGCAGCCACAGCCGCAGCCACAGCCGCAGCCGCAGCCACAGCCGCAGCCACAGCCGCAGCCACAGCCGCAGCCACAGCCG